>NC_052619.1:40210317-40427291 GCF_016545825.1 Eucalyptus grandis
ACCTTCCTAGGGCACGCATGAGCACGTTGCATTTTTCCATATGAAGCTAATTGTCTGTTGCATTTAATTTAGGCATTTTTCATTTGAGATAATTGCAGCCAAAGAGGACCTGTTTCATAGGCCGAATATAGCATGATACTTCTGTTAAGAACTACAAACTTTTCCATCCTAACTATTAAGGTGCATTCATGCAACTCCCGTTCATTTTTCACATTCACTTCCTAATTTTGGGGCAGGGGGCTTCCTCTTTTGCCACTCCAAGTGTGGATTCCATCCAAACTATCCATTAGAAGAGATCCGAAATCTGTCATCTAAATGTTGTTCAGCAGTGACGGGTAGATATCGTAACTATTGGTCTTGCTGAGTCATAAGGGAGATAACTGGGCAGAGATTTTGCATTTACGTGAAAAGGAAAGGAAATAAAAATCATGAAATCTCACTGCTGTATGTTCTTGCTAATAGGGAAGACTTGGTTTATGTGCTCTTGTTAAGGGTATGCTCAATTATGTCTTGGGCTAGGGCATGTCACTTAGACTAAATATCACTTCCTGACAAGGGCTCGAATTATCACTTGGTGATGCACCACTGACTGATGTTTTCTGTATTACCTGTAGACTAGCTGTCATATTAATATAGTGGATTGATCTGGGTTGCTTAAGTTGTAAGAATAGCACTTTAGGTAGGAAGATGCAATACACCTAATTAAAGATGCAGGCTTACTGTTTATTAGGAAATTTGGTCTCAAAATGTCACAACTGAATGAAAATTCTTTTATTCTTCATTTAGTTGATTTTCACCAATTTAATGTGCAGGGGCAGCCGAGCTTTGTAGTTTTCTAGATTCAAAGAAGTTAAGGTCAAGCCTCTCAACCAAACATTGTGTATTTTCAATTCTGTTATGTGTGAGATGAAGGATATGCATGTGCTTCGCTGTAATTGCTATCAAAATTGTAAGGTTCCACTTTGTTGACCTCTTCCCTTGGCCATTAGTTTTCTCCCCATTCTGGATTGAATCTACTAAACAAAGTTAAATAGCTGATTGGTTGAATTACTCTTGGATTTTCTTTGTCCTGGTAGTTCTTAAGTTCATAGCATCATTAAGTTCATATCATCCAATTCTCCCAACATTATTCGATTCTAACATAACATGTTGGTATAATTATATTGGGATTTGGGAAGGTTCTGAAAATCATTAGCCTGGCCTTTTGCTTTTCACCATTAATGCTAATTGACTGTATGTAATTAATTTTAACGATGTTCTCACTCCCTCTTCTGAGTTTTATTCAAATGGGTCGGAATTTGTTTGTTTATTTTTCAGTCCTCTTTTTGGGCTTTCTTTCTGACTTTAAAGCTAGCTGGATCCTGTCTTAGCACTTTACTAATTATCTTTAACCTATTAAATAAGTCACTATTATTTCCACTGTCTAGTAAATAGCAAGACTGGTCTTTCTTCTATAAATCACTGGTCATGGGGCCCTTTCTTCTCTAAACAGATAATTTGGTAGTGGATTCTACTATATCTTCTTGAAGAAAAGAGTGTTTCTCCATTTATTTTAATTGGATATGCATGCTTTGTGGATATTGGTGGTTTTGATTTATCAACTTCTAAAGCTAGTGCCATGATGATTCTGGGTGTCTTGAAACTGCTGCATATTAACAATATAGCCAGCTCTGGCAAATGGATGCTATACCAACCCTGCAGTTTGCTAATTGAAGCTGTTCCATTGGGGATTGAGGTTGCAAGAAATTCCTTTTTTCTTGATTCAATTAGCTAAAGTAGTTGTCTGTTGATACTTGAATGAAGTGTATACTTTTGTTTGATTTATATCATTGAGATTGTTGCTGAGTCTGTTGTTTGCAAGTCGTGGTTCAGGAGTTCCAATTACTTCCCTCTGGTGGTAATAAACCAGGGCTCGCGCTGTTAGTGAGCAAACCTACTTTGCAGCTATGGGTTCCAAAGCGTGAATATATCCCAGTTTTCTTTCCCTTTCTCATAAAAATTCACTTAGTGGGCATCTCTATATATGTATCAGATGCATGTTTTTATATGTATACAAGTTACGAATGTGTCACACAGAACCGCCCATTCCCTTCCCCCACCCTAAACAAAACCATGTACTGTGGCATATGCACACGGACTTGCTTGTAAGTTATACAAGTTTTCTTCATGGAAAAGATTTTGACATGTCAAATACCTATGTTATGCAGCACCTTTTCCTGCAATTGGTGGTGTTAATTAAGATGTTTTTGCTTTCACATTTTAGTTTCATGATGATTATGACTGATGGGACTTGTCTATTGACTTTTATACGGTGGATTTGATTCCTTTTTCTTTTTCCCCCTCTTTTGCCTTTTAGAAGAGGACTAATCACAAGAAATATGAGGTCAGCGGTTGATTTGTTTCACCAACGCTTTGGGGTAAGTTACTAGTTAAACTTTCAGAGAATCAATTACTTTTAGAGCTGGGCCTTCCATTGAGCTTGAGTTCATGGAATTATAATCTCTCTATGATGCACTGCAAATATGTTTCCTGTCTAATATGGACTTTCTGTGGGAGTATCTGATTACAGTCTTGATTTACTAAGAGACTCTTATCAAATGAATGTTATTACAAGTTTGATGAGCAAATGCGTGTTGAATATAATATACCGCTGAGCAACACAGCTCCTCTCTCCAATAGGCTTGGAGTACATACCTGACACATTGCTAAGTCATCTTTATATTATTCATACATTTTTGCAGTGTTTTTCTCCTTATTGTGCCTTGCATGAAACTTGTTGACACCATTACAAGAGCCTTACTCTGTTTCTTCTTTGGTTTGCTTAGATTATATTTTCTCCAGCATTGAGCAGAGAATTTCGTCCCTATAAACCTGACCCAGCTCCACTTCTGCATATATGTTCTAGTTGGGAAGTCCAACCTAGTGAAGTAATGATGGTCGGCGACAGCCTGAAAGATGATGTGAGTTCCATTGCCTCTTAATATCTCCATCTAAAGAATTCTGTTTTTTTTTTGGGTTTTCCTTGTGGAGTCCTGCACCTTTTCTTTTCTTTTCTTATGCAGCGTTTAAAAACATTTTCTGGAAATGACACTAACTTCATTTTCATTTATTTAGAGCATGTCTTTTTTTAAATATTTGGAGCAATTATATGGCCTTTCTGATTCGTGTATGTGCATTTTTACTGAGCTTCTGCCGTTTAATATCCCTTGCTCAACAATGTATGATTTTGGTAAATTCTATTGAGTTTGACTTATAGTGAGCATTTTATCAAAGAATGACTCTGGAGGGGCGACGCTGAACATTTTGGATCTCTCATGGATTGTGGATGATTTTATCTTTTGTCAAAACCTGAGTGATCAGGATGTGTACCTTGTTTCTGCAGGTGATTTGTGGAAAACGTGCTGGCTCGTTCACCTGTCTGCTAGATCAGACTGGCAGATACGACGCTTCTGAGTTTGATAGTGCAGATCTCAAACCGGATTTCAAGGTGTCGAGCCTTACTGAAGTTTTCCCGCTGCTGGAGGCAAATTTCGATCTTGCACCCTGATTTTATTCTCGAAAACCCCTTCCGAATAAAAATGAAAGGGGTTATTCTTCTACATGATTTGACTATTACAAGTTCGCCTCATACTCTCCAGTAGAATTGTGGTGTCTACGATGAAGAGGAGAGAGCATTGGAGATGCGTTTGAGGAACATACATCCTGGGGATTCAAGGATGTAAAATGGGGAAAGAATGATATGAAGTTGTTCTTGCGTGGGCTAGTTCTGTATATCTCATTCGCAGGGCTTATGAATCATGATTAATAACATGGGAATTGAACAAGCAAGCTTCTGTCTATCTCTAGGCGTTGACTTAGAAGTTTGAGTAAACTTCTAGGGAGGGTGACTTTCGCAACGCGAGAAATGGCTGCATCCGAACTCCTCTGAAAAAAAACTCCTTATTTTAAGTCAAATCACAATTTTACCATAATTCTTTTTTCCTAGTGTTGATAATCTTGAAAAAATTGATGGCAAGTTTTGAGTACGTATTATATTTGACACTTAGTGAAAGTTAGAAATTTTTTATAGACTAGATATAAAGTTAGGGATTCATTTGGGGATTATAGTCTTTCAAATATGATATACAATTATCTAAAAAAGAAAGAAAAAAAATTAAAAGTTGCAACCATTTAGAAAGCAAAGAAAGGACGCCCACCGTGGGGCTTGAACCCATGATCACAAGGTTAAGAGCCTTGCGCTCCACCGGGTAAGGCTTCAACAATGACAAAACAAGCTGTAAACTAAACCAAAATTGAAAATAAAAATAACATGAAAAAGATGGAACAGTGAAAATGTAAAATAATATGAAATCATAAAGTACGCCCACCGTGGGGCTCGAACCCACGACCACAAGGTTAAGAGCCTTGCGCTCTACCAACTGGAGCTAGACGGGCTTTGTTGACAGTTCACCAAGCCAGAATTTTAATGTCACAAAATGGAACCAAAAAAAAAGAATATAAGAAGTTACAAAAACGCCCACCGTGGGGCTCGAACCCACGACCACAAGGTTAAGAGCCTTGCGCTCTACCAACTGAGCTAGACGGGCTTTGACGACCCATTTCGTCGTTATAAATCTTTAATCTGACGGAAATAAAATCTCCAATTTTCGACATTTAAGCGGACGGCGTACCGTGCGGCTCCTCCTCCACATCCTTCGCCGCCCAGCCGCCGGCCTTGGGCGTCCGACTACGCGGTCGTGGCTTTAGCAAGATCGCCCTCCCATCCACTACCTCCAGCTTGCGAAGCACCGACTCCTGTACTGTCCGCGCTCAACAATGTCGATGACATTTTCAATGCTCCGATAAGGAGGGGATCACGGCTGTTTCGGGGTCACTAACGGAGGCTTTGCATCACCAGAGAAGCTGGTTTTCGGAGTTAATCCAGGGACCATGACACCTCTTTCGCTGCTGAGAGGAAGCTCTTCGTCATCCCTTCCACCCCGGCTGCTGCCGGTACCCCATATCTGTCCTCGGAATCGACCGATTCATTCTCCAAATAGACAAGATAGAGCGGCGGCCACAGCAGTGCGGAGGAGAGTCCGACCGTGTCCGTTTCTCAAATCCTCTTTTGTATTATTGAGTCTCACAGGAATTCTTGGAAGATAGGTTCATTCGCTGGTTGTTGTATGCCCTCTCTGACTATGGCAAAATTAGAACCTTTCGTTTTGTTGTGACAACAAGAAACTGAACAATAAAAGAGACAGAATAAAAAAAGAAGAAGAAGAAGATTGAATACTAGATTTATGTGGTTCGGTTGTAGTTACCTACATTCATGGGAGAGCAGTAACGAATTCTACTATAGATCAATCAATACAATGGACATTATAATCAAGAAGAAATATAATAATTCAAAATACACATTGGACTTTCTAACTTCAATGGCTGAAGACTCCAGCACATCCGAAACTTGATATTTCATTAATTTTATTTCTAAAATTCAGATTTTCGATTCGAGAAATAATTTTAACATGCTTTTGTGAGATCGGCTATTGCATTGATTTGATGAATCTTTTTCATGTTTGGAACTTTTCCCCTTCTGCAACTAGTTTTGTCATGGGTCTCGAGTGAAAACGAAATTATACAAGCATCGGCTAGAAGAGCAATTGAAGTGATTCCTGATTTCTCGCATGCTCTGATGGATCGCAAGTGAAGCTCTGCCTAATATATGTGGGAGGTTCAAACTTGGTCATGGCGAATCGGCTTCGTTGGCATCTTTGAATTGAGTGGCCAAAGATGGAAATGAGCCTATCAAAGTATCAAATGTTTGCGTCGGGGTAAGAAATTATGTGTATAGCCGTGGAATGAGTAATTGCTGATGGATGTATTAACCATTTCATAGATGTATAATGAAACGGAGCAATGCATTTGATTTCACATGGCACAACTTGTAAATTTGTACCGGAAATCGATATAAAAAAATTCACAATCATGAGGAGAAATAGGGGAAATAAAATGAACACAACGCGGAAATGAAAAACCATTACTTATCTCAATGTATGATTAATGCTCGCTCATATTGCAATTATTGGTTACACTCCTAGTCAACTGGACAGTGAAGAATAAGTTCAGATGAAAACAAAAACGTAAGAAACATTGAAATATAATGGGTGTAGAAGAAGGGGCGCCATGATGCGAAAAATTGTTTGTAAGGGGCAAGGGAAGTTTTGTGTTTTAGTAAAATCGAAACCAAGCAAAAAGAAGTTGAGAGTATGCTCCATATTTGACCTTATCTTCATCATGTGGATAGAACTGTAACTGTAGAATTTTAAGTTTCAACAACACGGTAAGTAGGAGCTGGAAGGAATAATATGGCTAAATCGAAGGTGGTAGGGATGTCCATAGTAAAAAATAGAGTGGAAAAAATGCAAAAAGGCCATAACACAATTCTTAAATGTCTATCTGGTAAATAAACATTTTGTTTTAATGAAAAAGAGGGACACCAGTTCCTTCCAAATCGGGGGAAAAAAAACCAAAAACGTAAGAAGCTAAACCAAAAAAGAAAAAAAGAAAAAAGGTAAAAAAAATAAGCTTAAAACAAAAGTGAACTGCATTTGACATTAGTCTTCGTTGTGTGAGCGGATTGTAGTTTAAAAAGAACTAAAATTTCAATAACACACTAAGTGGGACCCATAAGGAATGATGTGGTCAATTTAAAGTTACAGGATACTTAAGGTAACAATTGGGTGGAAAAGGTGCCACCTTAAATCTATTAGCAAATCCACAAAAATTTATAGAGAAAGCATATTATCGTTAATATTAGAGGAATAATATATTTGTGATTTTTTCTTCTAAGAGAATCTAACACTTCAAATATAATTAAAATCTCATATTCATAATCTTTTTTTATTATAACAACGTCACAAGAGTACATACCATGATAACGTATATTTTTATAAATAGATGAACAAATGGGTGAGGAAAATTACCTCTTGCCACCTAAAGTTCGTAGAAGAATAATCAATTCCATAAATTATGGGTCTTTTCCCAATCGGAGAATCATCTATCGACATATTTATTTTTCTTTGGATATCCGAATGGAGATAGGTTATCTAGATCGATCGATAAGTTATCATGTTTTATTGATAGGTTATTGTGATAGGTTATCGATATTCGCCGATAGGTTATCATGTTTTATTGACAGGTTATCGCGATAGATTATCAAGATTCGCTGATAGGTTATCGGGATAGGTTATTGAACTTTGGTTATAAGTTATCACGTTTATTCGATAAGCTATCATTATGTGATAAGTAGTTATGCGATAAGTTATTATGATATGATAAGTGGATGATGATAAGTTGTTATGATAGGTTAAAATGAAGTGATAAATTATTACGTGATGATTTGTGATGTGTGATTTATTGCAATGATATGTAATATGTTATATTAATGGGAGATGGATTATTGGATAGTTACAATAGCATGTGATAGGTTATTCTAATAACTTATGTTCAATTGCAATAACTTATCTTACTTTGATGAGTGATCTATATGCCATAGGCTTGTAAAGGGTTTAGTGCATTCGTATGATATAATATGAGACATGAGTATGACATGGTGGTATATGGCAAAGGTGGTTGCATAATGCATGAGCATCACACATTTATTAATGAGAAAGATATGAAATGAGTTGTGTGATGGTATGCTCGTGTAATCACCTAAAGACCATGATGCATTTTACATGAAATGATGTTCGATTAGTTCAGATGCCCCTAAATCAACGGGATGCCGTTCATGGATGGATTTGAGAATGAAGCTTCTTACATGCATGTCGTCTTGATGGAGTGACATGATGTCCGATAATGCTAGATGACCATCGACATTCGGGTTGGCCATGGTCCTGAGCGGTCATAATAATCTAGACTTATATGTGTCGAAAGTGCATGAGATTGATATGCGATTATGTCTGGATTATTGCATGACATGAGAGCATGACCATACTATGCTGCACGTTCTTGTGCTCAAATCATGAGTATGGAAAGTGTTATAAGAATTATTTGTGTGCTTCTATTATGATGGCTTGAGAAGGTGAGGTGTTCGCTCCCGTATATAGATAAGGCATCGCACGAGTTACTTTGCGATTGATCTACCATTGATAAAAAAAAATTGCATGTTTAGGCCGTTCCTGAGGTGAATGACCCCCTTGCGCGAGGTCTACAAAGTTCACTCATTGAGTTTATCTCACTAGTGTTTGTTGAATGTTTATAGGCACTAAGAATGGCTAAGCCTTTCCACCAAATCCGATTCGGACTCCCTGTAGAGCATAGCTAGGTGGTGACTGATTATTCAATAGGGGAGATCGATGCACGTTACACGTGCTATGTCACGAATATCTGGGTTGACAAGGGACTCCTTAATTTAGTGGCTTATTGTTTCGTGGCTTGGTACTTTTGAGTAGGGGATGAGAACCACGGACCCATTCGCGGTTTCGATGGTCCATTGGGTGCCGAAGGATCGGGGGAGGTATCAGTTGGGATGCCATGGATGTGGACATTTCCGATGTGGAGATGTCCGATCCTGAGCTCAATCCCAATATGATCATTAAGCCGTAGCTTTGGATTATGGAGCCCTTAGTTAGTTAGGTGGTAATGAGGTTGGTAACACCTTTTGGAATCGCCCTCGTAATATTAGAGTTACTAAGTTTACCCCGAATCCCTTTTTGGTGAAGGTCGTAGTTGCGCTATTGGACTAATCAGATGTGGCAAGCAAATTAAGTTTAGTTTGGTGTGTTTAAATTATGTGAATATGGCTTGTATTATATGATGACCTTCTGATGAATATGTGTATGACTAAGTATGGTTTGATCTATCCATGTTTGTCGGTTGAGTGATTTGTTTATACTTCTGCTTGCGTATTTATTTAATCGATAACGTGATTGGGTTGCCGATGCCTCCTGGCATCGCTGACCCAATCGAATGACCTTAAAGAAATGAATGACGATAGCGAGGGTTGTTGTGCGATCGGAGTGGATCGGGGCGTGACACAACAAAAATAAAAGTTCATAAGTATGAACTATTTTAAAAAAAATTGTTTATCTTAAAATTTATCTGGATTTTATTACATTAATTCGCAAGTTTTCTCGACTACGTAGTAAAGAATTAGGCTTTTTGGAGATCCCTCTTCGCAACAAAGCTAATTGCTCCAAAAAGGTTTTTGAAAATATAAATGAAAACATAGTGCCTTTAATGGGGAAAATTGTCCAAAATGTCATAAATTTATGGTACAACCACCAATTCAGTCCAAAATTTTTTAATTTGGCTAATTTAGTACAAAATATATGGACAATGTTCCGATATAGTTTGTCTGATCAATTTCGGCTGAAAATCACTGACCTTTAGACATTTTTAGCAATTTTTTAAGAAATTTTCTCTTTTTCCTTTCATTTTCTTTCTTTTTTCTATTTTTTCTATTCATCTTTCGGTCGCGGGGGCCTCAATAATGACGAGTGAGGACGTCGCGACTATGCTTATGACCCGACGAGGGGGGATAAGCCTTCACCTCTCTGCACGCCATCAGAGATACCGTCATTTCTCGTCGATCCTCAGAACTTCAGCAACATTTCAGACCATTAGCTTGCCATTCCCACCCTTGATTTTATTTCCAGTCTTGACACGCACCTCTTCATCTATCTCGACTCTTTCCAATGGTAAGTCACTCATCTTCAGTCCCGCCTTCCGTGGAAGCCCAGGTTTTTCTCATATTCCGAAATCTGCAAGTTAAATTACTGCAACATGCATCCTCTCTTGTAGCGGTCATGGAAGGCGTTTTTTGAGCGAAACCTGGCTGAGATTAGGGATTGGAGCCATTTGCTATGGAGGAAGGCGTCAGTGAAGTCGTCGGAGCACTGGCGGGCACTGGCGGTGACAGGGCGTCGTCGAACTAGATCCAAACATCTGCCCGCCATCAAACCGTTCATCTGCTACCATCGATCTCTCTATTTGTGTGAAATTTGCCGGCTGTCAACTGAAGTGACGGAACTGGACGACGAAGTTTGCTACGGGCTAAAGTTACGTGCGGAGGAATTTGCAACCGGAGAAGACGAACAGTAGTGTGGAAAAGGAAAAACAAGAAAATAAAAAATAAAAATAATAATAAAGCTATAAAAGGGCATGTTGCGCCATCGTCCGCGTCGGATTCGGTTGCGTCACAAAGGACAACCGACACTGATTGGACTGTTGGTCCTAAATTTACCAGAAAGACTATATTGGAAAATTTTCAAAATATTCAATAATATTTTGGTTAAATTAGAAAGTTTAGGGCTGAATTGGTATCCATATAATTTTTAAGTAATTTTTCATCATTAATATCCTTGGATACCCACAAATAAGCCAAAAACAAAACTGTGACTTTCTTAATTATGGTAATTATAAAATAGAAAAACTTAAACGAACAAGGAAAGTAAACAAATTTGGAGATGGAACTTCACTTCCTTCAGCAAAATGAGAAACAAAAACTGTCCTTACCATAATTTTCCAAGAAGAAGACTTCGATTTTTTTATTTTATTGCCGAATACGCAATTAACTTACTAGAAAATCAACAGACGCTGAATAGACACTTATTCATTTAACTAAACAAGCATCCTTCTTCCTTCTTAATTATGGTAATCATAAAATAGAAAACTAAAACGAACAAGGAAAGTAAACAGATTTGAAGATGGAACTTCTCTTCATTCAGCAAAATGAGAAACAAAAACTGTCCTTACCATAATTTTCCAAGAAGAAGACTTCGACTTTTTTTATTTTATTGCCGAATACGCAATTAACTTACTAGAAAATCAACAAATGCTGAATAGACACTTATTCATTTAACCAAACAAGCAACCTTCTTCCTTCTTAATTATGGTAATCATAAAATAGAAAACTAAAACGAACAAGGAAAGTAAACAGATTTGAAGATGGAACTTCTCTTCATTCAGCAAAATGAGAAACAAAAACTGTCCTTACCATAATTTTCCAAGAAGAAGACTTCGACTTTTTTATATTTTATTGCCGAATACGCAATCAACTTACTAGAAAATCAACAAATGCTGAATAGACACTTATTCATTTACCCAAACAAGCATCCTTCTTCCTTCTTATATAACCAACTCTCTACATGGTCTTCATCACTGCTCTCTCAACAAAGAAAATGGCCAGGAAAATGTGTGAACCCTCGAAGATTGTTTTGATGGCCACATGTGCTCTCGTGTTATTAGGTCGTGTGTGCCAAGCTATTGACACAGACCTTTTTAAGCATGCCAAGACTACCGTTAATATCACCAACGGTCTACCCGGCGGGGTAGCTCTGACCATCCATTGCAAATCCAAGGATGACGATCTAGGCGTCCAAGTGATCGCCCCCAATTTGAGCTGGTCCTTTGAATTCCGACCCAATGCCGTTTTTCGCAACACTTTGTATTTCTGTAGCTTCGCATGGCCGAATCAATTCCACCACTTCGATATCTACGATGAAGACCGAGATCTTGACAGCTGCGGGAAACTTTGTATGTGGAGTGTTGCACCAGATGGTCCCTGCCCATGGGACGACTACTATAAGAGATATGACAATTGCTATCCTTGGAACGCGAATGCGGCCTTACGAAAACGCCCGTTACGGGGAACCTTGACATAATAATCTCTTCCGTGTGGATGTACCGCTCTTCTTGGTGAATAAAATTGATGATCTTGAAGGTTCTTGATGAGATTGACGTGTACGATTTCTTACGATACCCCTACAAGCATTTGACGATTTCTCTAAGTGGGGTGAGGCGAGGAAGTTTGCCCGTTCTTATTCCTTACTTTTGGCATTGATGGTTTTATTTAATTGGTGATGGGCTTAAGGCCCGTCCGCCCATGCTGGGCCCAAAAGGCCCGGCCCATGGGAATAGGGCCCGTGGATGGGGGAAGGTATAAAAGGGGAGAGAGAGAGAGATGACACCGTTTTGTTAAAAACAGAAAAAGGTACGTACGTTTTTCCTCTCCCTCTCTCCCTCCAAAAAGGAACAAGAAGCAAACGGCTTACACCTGTCTTCCCTTCAAGGCGTCATCGGATCGAACAAGGGACAAATTCGCTATCTTATCGGCATTGGTGTCTAATCCGTGGCTAACAAGGTACGCCGAATCCGTGGTGTGGGCTTTACGATCGGTGATACGTGTTATTCCCTAAGCCGTATTCCGCATTGATTTAGGGTTTGATTTAGTGTCGAATCCGCTTTTCGGGGGATCCGTTATTCCCAACATTGGTATCAGAGCCCTAGTTCACGTTTTCCCGACCTGTTTGATGGATTTTTGATTGAATTTTTCGTGAAGAAAATTGGCCGGCACGGACGGGGCGAAAATCCCGACACTGAGCACCTTTCGCCATTTTTAAGAGTTTTCGTAAGTCAAAATCAAATTCGGAAGCATAGGGAGAAAGGGGGTCGTCGAGGCGAGTCCGGCGACATGTCGTGCGCCACGGAGAGGCGCCGCACACGCCCACACGCGAGCCGAAGCCTGCGCGTGGGCGCGGGAGCGCCCGAGCGGCCCAGCTCGCCCAAATACAGGCGACACGCGCCGGTCGGGCGAATCCGCACGTGCTCGCCCGCCGGCCGGCGAGCCGGCACGACGCGCCGGTCATGCGGACCGACGCGTGCCGACGTCACCCAACGGCCGGGGTGAATCGCTAGGGTGACGCTATCGATGACGCCAAAGACGACGAGACGTTGCAGCGGTCATCGTCGGGCGGCGACCCGACCGCGACCCGACCCGACCGGCGGCCCGACTCCGACTCCAAACTGCTGGACGCCCCGCACGCGCGCTGCACGGCCGGGCCGACTGCGTGGCGTGCCGCCCGCCGCACGCGAGCGGCACGTGCCGCCGGTCAGCCTCAATCGGGTCCGTCCGTCCGACGACCGGCGACCGTTGACCATTGACCGGCGACCGATGGACCGTTGACTTTGACCGCGTTGACCCGAAAAAAAGAAAAAGAAAAAAAGAAAAAAAGAAAAAGAAAAAAAGAAAAAAAGATTTGTTTCCTTTTCAAAGATGTCTGTGTGGGTTAGAGGTAATCCATTTTTTATTCTGCATTTGTTGCATGAATCATGGAAAATTATGTATTTTCCATTTTGTTTATTGTGGATTATAAGTGATCCATTTATTGGTTCTGCATTTGTTGCAGGAACTATGATGCGTTATGCAAGGATACCTGCAATCCCGAGAACGGACGAAGGAAGAGCTAGACCGAAAAGGCCGATGAAAGAGTTAGCCGATTATCGGTGGCATGATGGTGATTTAGTATCACACATGGTCAGGTCAATCGATGATACAGAAATCATCCGGAATGGTTATCTTATGCCGGATTTTGAGAAGGTGCCGAAGCTTTGATGAACACTCTTCCACCCGAATGGCAAGCAGTGTTAGATCGGTATGGGAGGTCAACGGTCCCGATTAGGATTAGAGGCTAGTGGAAGCTTTTGTAAGAGAGCATTATAGGATTGAGTTGGCTAAAAACTTCAACCCTTAGATTGAGCGCCACATGGCGCAGTGAATGCGCCTTGGTGGCGACATGAAAGCTCTCCAAAAGTTTTTCCATGGTTGGCAAATGTGCCTTCAGTTTTCTCAGATGTTTTGATTGATAGATTAGAATGGACTTTCCCTATTTATTTCTTAGATTAGTTTGAGATATTTTTTTGAGTGTTGAATATCTCTTTCTATGTTGATATTTTCTTCTGTGTATATTACTTAGTGTAATGGATTGTTGTATTATGTTGAAAGCATTAGTGTTTTATTGGATATCAATTATCTGTTTGCTTTTATTGCTGGTTACCTTTGTGGGTAATTAGTCAGGTAGTTTAGAAGTTTTTGTAGCTTCATAGAATTGATTTTGCATAGTGACAATCATATTAATGATAGTTTTAAGTTAGGATTTTGGAGGATGATTGGAAACGTAGTGACCTTTTTGATTCCAAAACCTTACTTGAAATTGTTCATTAATATGATGGGTCTGTGCAAAAGGGATGCATAAATGATAGGCATTAATTATTCGTGCATATAAGTCTGATGTGTTCGGATTGATGGTTTCCAGCAACTAAGAACGAATTGCATATGAACGCAACAATAGTGAAATATTGAATATGAAGATTCAATATGTCTTTGAAAAGCAAGAAACACTAGAAGCTCTTGACCAAGTTATGGAAGATCTTGAGGATCTGGCGCCACCTTGAGCTAGTAGAGGGACTCCGCCATCGACATTTGAGCCGAAAATAGACATTGGCTATACTGGTCCTAGCTCGTAAAGGGCTTTGAGCTCTGCGCAAGCGTATTGATTCGTTCAATATGTGGGAATGCAAAGGATCAAGTCCTTGTTGTAAGAAATCAAGAGTTAACCAACACAAAGAGGAAAACGTTCTCAAGTGAAGAAAAGTCAAGTGTGAGGTGTTACAATTGTGACAAGAAAGGTCACTATGCTCGCAATCGTTGTGAGCCGAAAAGGTAAACACCTCTTGTACATTTGAGAACTTCGATTATGTGTCAAGTTCTGAATTATTGGCTGAATCCAACTTTGTGGACAGATTCACGGAAAGACAGACCATGTAAGCGAAGGATAGAGGATCCTTCGTGGAATTCCGACGAGTACTAACGGAACTAAGTGGATCTATGTAGGAAATAACTCCCGCAGATGAGATTAAATGGATTGGCACTTGCCAATTGAACATGCGTGGTGGACGCAACTTGTTCCTACATGATGATCTATATGCTCCTAGATTCTGCCGAAATTTAAGTGTCTGTTTTGGTGTTGGTTAAGCTTGGTTTTGGTATGAACTTCCATAATAAAGGTGTAGATTTGTGTTTAGATACAAACTACTATGGTTGTGGTCACTTTCCGGATGGTTTTATTGTACTGAATGTTGACCGTGGTGATGTCAATATGTTATTCCCTTGTTTCACGTCTTTTACTTCATAAGATAATGATGTGAATGTGTGGCATGCTAGACTTGGTCATATTGGCCAACAACATATGAATAGACTAGCCAAAGAGGGCTTGTTGGGCAATATTGAAAAAGTCGATTTGTCCATATATAAGCATTGCCTAGAAGGGAAAACGACAAGGAAACCATTTGGAAAAGGTAAAAGAGCTTGACGTTCCTGCATTTAATCCATTCGACGTTTGTGGTTCAATGAATGTGAGAGGAAGGCATTGGACTGTTTACTTCATCACTTTTAATAGATGATTATACTCGATTCGGATGTGTCTATTTGATTTCCTAAATCTGAAGCATAAGTTGTTTCAAAGGTTTAATGAACTTGGTAGAAAATCAATTAGACAAGAAAATAAAAGCATTGAGATCCGATCGAGGTCGAGAATATTTATCTGATGAGTTCAGAAAATAATGTGATGAAAAGAATAGAAATACGCTTGTCTATTCCATACTCCTCAACAAAATGGTGTTGCAGAGAGAAGAAACGAACCTTACTGAAAATGGTTAGGTCATGATGGCGCATGCTAACTTACATATCACTTTTTTGAGTGATGCATTGTTAACCGCTGCCTATATACTTAACCGGGTGCCTTCCAAATCAGTTAGTTCCACTCCATATGAGTTATGGACAGAAAACCGGACTTAAGTTTACTTAAGCCATGGGGTTATGCTGCCTATACTCATAAGTCCTCTCACAAGTTTGGGAAATTGGGTCTCAGATGAAGGAAGAGTATTTTAATGAGATACTCCGAACACTCGAAATGGTATGTGTTCATAGGTGAGTAGGAAAGTGGGAGTACAACTGAATTTTAATCACGGGATGTCACATTCTTAGTGGATGAATTTCCTAAGAAGGGTGAAATAGGGGAAGATTAGTCCTTATTTGAAACCTTGGATCAAGATAATGATATTAGTGGAGTTCGTCCAAGTGGGAGTAATATGAGAAGTGATGAATTGAATTCAACTTATTCTCAGTACAACCACATAATGAGATGATATCGTCATTATCTAATCCGAGTGGGAGCATAAATGGGAATGATGTGCTAAGTGTACAATCTCCCATATAGCGAACAAGTCGCCAGAGTATTCCCCGTCGAAGTTTTGACAATGAAGGGGAAACTTTTAATGATTGCTCCACAAGATGAGGATGAGCCAAGAAATATTAATGAGGCTCTAAATTGCCCTAATAAGAAAAAATGGATTTATGCAATGAAAGAGAGATGGAGTCAATGAAATCAAACCAAGTCTCCGAACCGGTTGATCTTCCAAAAGGACGCAGCTATTGGGAACAAGCGGGTTCTCAAAATAAAGCGAAAGGCTGATGGCTCGATAGAAAGGAACTCGCCTTGTGGCGAATGGGTATGATCAACATGAAGGAATTGATGATGAAGATACATTTTCTCCTCAGTAGGGGATTTACCTCGATTCTAGTGCTAGTATGGATCTTGAGTTACATCAAATGGATGTAAAGACTTAATGGAGAAATTAGAGGAAGGAACGGAACAACCTGTTGGTTTCATATGAAAGGCCAAGAAGAAAAGTATGTCGACTTTTGAGGTCGATATATGGCCTTAAGCAATCGCCAAGACAATGATATATATGATTTCATAATGCCATAATGGCATATGATTTTACAATGATAGATGAGGATACAAGATGATATGCCAATTGTCGGAAGCAATATGGAGCTTGTCAATACCGACAACTTTGGAATAAGGATATGGGATTATGCAAAAGGTGAAGGATGGCCAATGGTCCAGACTCCAAAGAGATACCAATGCTATTGGGAGCAATGTACGCTATGATGTCAAGAACATATGTTATGCAATTGGAATGGTGAGAAGATACATTGAAGCACATTGAAAAGCCGTTAAGAGAATACTGAGGTATCTAAAAGGGATTGCTGATTATACGCTGAGTTATTAAGGAAGGGATCTGCGACTCTAAGGCTATTTTGATGCTGTTTGGCGAGGAGATTTAAATGAAAGGAAATCTACCTCTGGGTTTGTTTTCTTACCGAATAATGGCACCATATGTTGGAGCAGTAAGAAACAAACATGTATAGCCTTGTCCACGATGGAAGTTGAGTTCGTGGTATTATCAGCAGCTGTATAAGAAGGTGTTTGGCTTAAGAGATTTTTTGGATCATTTAGGTGTTATTGGAAGTGCTGTAGATTCATTGTTAGTTAACTGTGATAGCCAAGTAGCAAAAGTATACACCAAAGATCCAAAATATCATGGCAAGACCAAACCTATAGATACCAAGTATAACTTTTGTCAAGGATATGATTGCACGAAAAGATGTGAACTTAGAGTACATACTACGCATAGAATGGTAGCAGATCCTATGACAAAGCCAATACCTAGAGATGTGTTTTGTGACTATATGAAATCTCTAGGATTGCGTAGAGGCTGATGTACTGAATATTGTAATTTCCCTAAGTGTTCACATCTGATGAATTTGTGTTTTCATCATTAATGCCTATGAATCTTTGTTTGATCTTTATGCATCTTAATGCTCAGTGCATTACTTTAAGTTGAGAAAGTATGTCGGACAGATATAAAATTAACCCACTCACACGGGTAATCGCCTCTATTTACTGTGTGATAAATAGAGATGATACTATTTTTAAGCTTATTATCTAGGTGATAATCGAGAGCTCAAGCTTAAAATACGTATGTCGCTTTAACTGGGTGTTAAGATGAGGACATAATACTTACTATGTCCGAAAGTAAAATAACCCACATATTTTACTTTATCTGTCTATGATGCCAGATATGAGTTCTGATGAGTTTTGTTAATGAGTAGATACGTGAACTCAAGTTAGACATTGGGTATGTCTGAACTATCATCTGTACGGTATTGAAGGTGTAGACATACACTCCATGGGAAAGGAGTTAATACCGTAATACGTATTTCATACTACGTATGCATGAAACGACCAATAAGAGTGGCAAAAGTTTGATCTCAACTTTTATGACGTGTGAGACTCTTGAGGAAAAGAGTTCCTCAATTTTTTAGTCCCCTCATGACTCTTACTTATTCTCAAGATTTCTATTTAGTGTTTGCTATCTTAGGATGTTGCCAATGGTCATGGGTTGATTCGATCTAATGGGGCATTTCTAGAAAAGCAAGCTGAACTGAAATTGAGAGTTTGAAGGGAAGAGGAAGATCGAATTTGGAGAATCACATTGTAGTTTTTTGTATTCACCGGTTAACCAATTATGACTGTCTTTGTGATAATCATAATTGTGAATACAATATATATATCATTGTTTAAAAGAGATCAAGAGAGATATAAATGTGATCAATCGATCTAGGTACTGCATACTAAATCTACTCGAGTATGATGCCCATTATGAGCTGCTATATATTCCTAATGCGGATGTATGGCAACGAGCTCTCAAAGTATGCTGGTCGCACGGATTATTCACCGGTATGAATGTTGAAGAGAGGTAAAGAGAATCCTGTTCAGCCCACCATGTGCGAGTGGGAGATGATGGTTTTATTTAATTGGTGATGGGCTTAAGGCCCGTCCGCCCATGCTGGGCCCAAAAGGCCCGGCCCATGGGAATAGGGCCCGTGGATGGGGGAAGGTATAAAAGGGAGGAGAGAGAGAGAGAGATGACACCGTTTTGTTAAAAACAGAAAAGGTACGTACGTTTTTCCTCTCCCTCTCTCCCTCCAAAAAAAAAAAGAACAAGCAAACGGCAACACTGTCTTCCCTTCAATGCGTCATCGGATCGAACAAGGGACAAATTCGCTTCCTCTTATCGGCATTGGTGTCTAATCTGTGGCTAACAAGGTACGCTCGAATCCGTGGTGTGCTTTACGATCGGTGATACGTGTTATTCCCGGGCTTCGTATTCCGCATTGATTTAGGGGTTCGATTTAGTGTCGAATCCGCTTTTCGGGGATCTGTTATTCCCAACGAGGCATGAATGGCATCTAATCGAACTAAGTACGTAAACTTAGTCTCAAGCGTGAAAACAAGTCATTGCGTGATCAAGTACGAAAAGAAAAATATACAGAATTATAAGAAATCAGGCATCCACAATTGCTTCAAGTCATTTAGTGTGAAAAATTTATAATTGCATAAATTAGGAATGAGAAGCAAATGAATCATGAAATATGAACTTGAATGTAAACATTACACGTGAATTTTAAACCCCAATGTGTTAAATAAAAAATAAAAAAGAAAACACAAATGCAGATGAACTATTTCTATGTAGAAAATTAATTAAATTATTCCAACCAATAAAAAAATAAAATTACATTAATATGTGGAGAGTTTCCATAAGCGTGGCATGAATAGGGAGACACACGTGTTCGGTTGTTTCTATGGATTCTACTTGCATGAGAGAATATAGCCGCTTTACAATTTTTTTTTTCCTTTACCACATGACTTACTAACAGAGATTGAAGGTCAAAATATCTGAAGCAAATGTTTAACCAATTCAAGACTGTGTTTGGTTATATGCTCCACTAAGTGGAGGGGGGAGTCCGACCTTATATATGTTAAAATGTTTAGGTGGTCATGACAGAACAATATTATAAGTGCTAAAAATTATGTGAAGCGCTCATTCTAGTAGAAAAAGTATTGTCGAATCATTTAAGTGTCAAGGCGAGAAAATCTGGCCAAAATAGTTTGTGACTTTTATAATAAAAAATTTATAATGACTTGGCATATTATTTTTTAAAAGAAAAACAATCCACATGGCATGTTTGTCATTGAAGTGATCGTTTATTTATTTATTTATTTATTTATTTTTATCAATGACTAGCATTAAAGTGACCACTTTAAATAAAAATTGACATTCAAACAATCACATATATCAACTTGTGAGAGCTATTATCGTCTATACTTCAACTTATGTGAGTAGTAATCGAATCGATTGATTAATCGATGGTAATGATTGATAGATGGTAATGAATTGATAGATAGTACGGATCATATTGATTGTGTCGAATTGAGTTGATTGACTGAGTGGATCGATGGATCAATCATTTGAATTGAATTGATTGGTTGAGTATATGAATCGTACTGACTTGCAGAAAGGAATTGAGGCAAGGTAAGTCCTCTATCTCGTGTGTGCATAGATTGCCTTTAGGCGTATTTCCTTCCTAGTCGGAGTTTAGGGGGTGAACTTGCTGAGACATTGTCTTACCCCGTCGTGGGCTCAACCTTTTCAGGTCTTTAGATGGCGGCTCCTCCAGAGCATTTTGGCCAACCCAAGAGGGTCACTGAATAAGTCACCCAGATTCCTCTTCCCGGGGGCCAAGGAGCCTGGGTCTATGAACTCGTGAGGACCATTGTTTGGGTCGATGAAGGTCTACCTCAAGGGGTACCCCATCAATTCAGAGTGTGGTATCATCGCGGGCAAAATGGACCTAGAGAAGGTCCCCCTATAGGATTCTGAGATCCCTGTGTCAGTGTTAGAAATCGCTTTTGGCGAGGGTACAGCTGACCCTCCTGGTGGTGCAGTGCTGGACCCAAGTTCCCAAGAGAGCTTGGGGTTTTCAACTGGGGATTCGAACGCCTAGATGACTTGTAAACTTTCTACTTTTGTAGACTTCTGCCTATAGACTAGTATTGTAAATAAATTTGTTAGCTATATAGGTGCGTTGCTGTTGTATAATTATGGTCCTACTTTTCTATCTCATCTTTGTGCTGTCTAGAGATTTATTTATACTATTCCGCATGCGCATTAAAATGAATGGGTCGACAATGCATCCTGAGACGTCGCAATTTAAACCGACCATCGAGGGATGGGCACGCGCTCAAGGATCGGGGCGTGACACAACAACTCCTCAATTAGTTTCATGATGGATAGTCTTTCTCATTGATAATTTTATTTCCAGACCAATTGAATCATGTTATGTCCAAATTCGGTTTTGGCTTGGGCGAGCATTGATGACGCTGAATTTGTTGATAGAGCTAAGTCGGATGCTCCCGCATCAAGTTCCTATTAGAGTGGAGAATCTATGGTAGTCTTTTTTCCCCACTCCAAGAGGGGGAATGTTTCAATCAAAAAAGAAGGAAAAAAAGAAAAAAAGAAAAGAAAAGAAAAGAGGGGGAATGTAGTATTAGATTAGTACAATATTTCATTTCCTTTTTCTCTGTGGATGGATATGTACCATATCATTAATTTTGACGATATTGAAAGATAGGGAGCTGGCATGGGCTCAGTCGATGAATCTTAGAGATAGTCATAGATTTTCACATTGTTTGCTTTGCTTTAATGCTACTCCAACGAATGCTTTCTGTTGGATGCTCTCATTCTTGTTGAAGTTTGTTGTTTATATGGTGAACTCAGAGTTAAATTTGGGAGGGAGTTGAGATGAGAGAGACCGAGATGAAACAATATAATTGATGAGTAAGATTATGGATTTAGAATTTTTAATTTTTCCTTAAAATTTTTAAATATATATTACTAGTCTGGTCCAAGTAGGGAGATGGGTGGTTTCACACTTAAAATCGAGAACTAGACTGTACCCATCGGTTTCAACCTTGGGAACCATTGGTTCTAAGCAGGTTCCATCCAGTTCTGGACAGTTCTTGGTTCCTTTGCAGACTTCTAATACACCCTTTCACCCGTTCCCTCAAAAAGAACCCAAAACAAGCTATTATCACCATCGCCATAGCCATAGTCAAAGACCTGGATGCACCCATTCCCTCTAAGCCCTTTGACATGCCCAAGATTGCAATTTCCTGGAACCCCGCCATTTTAAGCTCTACGCCTACTAAGGACTCCCTCTTGCAAGCCAAGGCCTTGAAAAAATCTGCAGACATTGAGTCTTCCAAGTTCTCTTCTTCCTCAGTCACAACCAAGCAAGACAAGGGAAATCAAGAAATGGTGAAGCGGGGCTAAAAGACAAAGGGCGATTGTGCAATGCAGGTGTAGAAATTGGCCAGAGAATGAGAGAATGGAGTTGGGGAAGTTTGGGCTGTCAAAATGGAGAAGAGTAAGATTAAGGTGTCTCAACAGGTAATTGACATGGTTGAGTTCTCATCTCTGTTGGTGGAGGAGAAGTTGAGGAAGTGCCATGAAAGGCTGTTGATGGTGATAGGAGGATTCAAGGTCTATCGTGGTGAGTGGTATGATCATCACAACCAGAGCGAAGGAGGTTTGAGGAAGATGGAGAAAGAAAGAAAGAAAGAAAGAAAAGAAAACAAGAGAAAGAAGAAAGAGAAGGAAAATTGTTGCGGAAAGTAAGCAATTGAATAATAAAATAGACAAAATAGGGAAATAGATCGAACACTAGCTTTATGTGATTCGATCGTAATGACTTACACCACAAGAAGAGCAGCAACAAATTTCACTATAAATTAAGTGATATAATAAAAATTATAACTATACTCAAGTCATTCAAATATTTTGTGTTTTCCAAACCCCGATTACAACTAATAACACACACAGTGTTTAGTCTCACAATTCCTCACAAAATAGTTTATCAATCTCATGAATAAATTATACACAAATTCTTACTACAAGAATTTAATCGGCTTCAACACTAAATTTTTTGGTGTAATTGTATGAAGAAAAGCCATGCCAAGCTCTTGCTTGAATAACGACACTTCAATGCTCACATCAATTAATGGCTGAACACCAAGCACTCACGCGACGCTTCAAGAAGTCCAACTCAATTGCAGTAAACATATTTTCTAAATATAAGAAACCCAAGTTGATCGAGTCATGGTCAAATTCAAAGTCCACTTGGACTTTCCAATTTGAAACCAAAGAGTCCAAATCGTATATGGAAATATTTTTATAAGAAACCAGCCAATTGGACTTTCCTTTATGTTATCTTTCCTCGCCGACTCCAAATCACCAAAGGAAATAACCGTATTCTAATTTACTTTATTTTGGACGTCTACAAATACATCCAAATTTCTAACTTTCCATTAATAGACCAGACTTTCTTGCAATTTATCTCGAGCCAAGTTTCATTTATAGACTCAAATTCAAGACATATTTTAACAAAAATAAAGACAAAAATGTTTGGTTTTGGACAAGAATGCCTTGGACGTAGGCTTTTATTTGAGACAATATTCACTTCAAGCTCTATTTAAAAAAAAAAAAAAAAAAGACAACTCTACTTTAGGTTTTTATTTGGAACTTTTCCTAAAAAAAAAGTTGGAAAAAAAGTAAAAATTCACCAAGGCAAGAGAGAGAATTTAGCCGTGGGGGTTTCATTGAAGAATTGGGGGAGCAGTGGGGCTGCCCCTACATCGCCAGCTGGGTCGGCTATCCTCGCCGAGGTCTCTACAAGTGAGGGCATGCGAAAATGCAATACCAAGCCCACCACTCTTATATCGTCGAGGAGCCCAGGAACTTTTCTAGATTCCTATTCCACTTTTGTTACAAGAGCAGCTTCAAGTTCAGCGTAAGCAAAAAAGGGAAAAAAAAAACTGACATTCATGAATATGTTTTAAGTTTTTAACTGAGGAAGAAAGACGAGTTTCGGCAAAAATGGTGGTTGTTTGGCTGTTGCAGAGTGGTTGCGTCATTCGCTCAAACAGCTTGAAGGTCAGTCAAGGCACGACCATCTACATGGCCAGCTGCCGCCATGTATTCCACTTCGCATGTGTAGCGTCGCTCGTGCTGGGCATGCGTTCCAGCTCTTTCAAGTGCCCGGTATGCATCACGACCTAGAGACACGTCCTTTGCGATTGACTGAGATCCAAGCGTTACTTGTAAATTTAATATGCTTTACAAAACACTTGATTTTGAAAGTCTTCGATAAAAGTCGGGAAAGAATTGACTAACCTCTGGATACACAACAAATCGACTAACCTCTGGATACACAACAAACAAATTACCCAGGAATTAGTTGAATCATTATCGAGTAATGGACGAATATGTAACTTCATGATGATCCAAATACAATCACTATTCATGTTGTAGAGCACGATGAAAGTCTTTGTGTGTTTTCTAGTGGAGAGGAAAAAAACTTTATATCAACTTACGTTCTATTTCTGTATCTTTATTATTTTGTTCCAAGGAAGTTACCTTAACTTTCTTTAAGAGAGAATCACTCACACGGTCACACCTTTTCAACATATGCCTCTCAAACACACCCCACCATAGATAAATAGATGCCTCTTGACCACATCCCATGACGAGCGAATATCCCAAGTTCCACTCTAGTGCTAAAACTTTCATTTAATATTATTTTAGTCCTAAAACATGTTACTCTCCTTCATTGGGAATGGAAGAAACGAAGGAAGAAGCTTCGAATGCAAGCTCATCAACCCACATTCCACCCACTTTGTCGCCTTCTCGAACCGATGGTGGCATCAAATATTGTGCATGTTTCGAGATTTTCCCATCTCATCTTCCTCGAATTGCTTCAACCAGTCTCGCGGGGGACTCCCTTACCCTAACCATCGCCAGCCAACTACTGGTGAGGCCGCCTTGGCAGGGCCTTGCTGGTTGCTAGCGAAGGCGGCCATGGCTGCTGAGCTTCGGGTAAACTTGCCCAGTGCTTGCCGACCACCGGTGAAAAAAATAAAAGAAAAGAGGAAAAGAGAAGGAAAAAAATGAAAAGGAGAACGAAAGAAAAAAAAATGAATAAAAATTTAGAAAAAATAAAAATAAAAATATTTAAAAATGTCCATGTCACACCGGTCATGTCACATGGGATACCTGGCATCCAAATCATCAATTTTTTGCCTAAATTGATTAGATTGACTCAATTTGTACCAATATGAATAATTTTAGGATTAAAATGGTTCAATTGAAATGTTTAAAATGGAATTGGTGTCAAT
Source organism: Eucalyptus grandis (assembly GCF_016545825.1). Lineage (NCBI taxonomy): Eukaryota > Viridiplantae > Streptophyta > Magnoliopsida > Myrtales > Myrtaceae > Eucalyptus > Eucalyptus grandis. Next base: position 40,235,064 of record NC_052619.1, read on the forward strand.
CAATAGATTTATGATTTTTTTGCAAATTTTCCTGAAAAATAAAGCAAAGTTACAAACAAATCGATTATTCATTGCCCAAATGAAATGAAAGCAAAAATCAGTCATTTTCACCGCATCACTTTTAAGATGCCGAACTTTCGGCTACCGCAGTTTGGCAGACGGTATTTTGGAAGTTTCGTGTTAAAGAATTGTATAATCTACGTTAAATGTAAAAGAAAAAATAAATGCCATAAATTAGAAGCCAGACTTTTTTAATTCTATAGCAAGGATGACTTACCTAATGAAGAATATAATCTTCACCTTACAAAATACCTTACTAATCTCATGGATCAGGTGAGAACTAAACTTAAGGTTGGTTCGATGGACAATACGAATCTCATATGGGGCTCAGATTTTTAAAGAATATTGTGAATGGATAAGCATCTATTCTAGCTGAGCAGTACCTTTTTTTTTTTTTCTTTGGCTAAAGAGAACTCTTTTTGGGAGCCCAGGGAACAGGATTCGGAACTGTTAAAGTTAACTCTAACGGAGCATTCAAAGTGATTGCTTTTGCTGGTGGCGAATCTGCATATAATAGTGCATTACGTTGATCATGAGGCAGCACCAAACCATTGTCTCACAATAAAACATTGAGCTTCGCAAACTCCTCTCAAACACTCCTCAACTCCAACATTTGCCTTTAGAAATGGCAGAAACAGTGCTCTTTAGCCTCGCCACTGACATACTGAAAGGCCTTGCCATCGAAATGGTGAAACCTGGGAGTTCCTTCGCTTTTCGAGAGATTCAGTCGCTCTGCGGTGCCAAGGACGAGCTCCAAAGTCTTAAGGACACCGTAGAGACCATTCAATCTGTGCTTTTGGATGCCGAGAAGCAGCAATGGCACAATGACCAGGTCAGGACCTGGCTCAAGAGGCTCAAAGCTGTGTTTTATGAGGTACAGGACTTGCTCGATGATGTTGCAACTGAAGATCTGAGGAGAAACGTCACTTCCGGCAACAAGATGTCGAAAGAGGTTCGTGTTTTCTTCTCTAAATCAAATCAGCTTGTAAACTGCCTCAAAGTGGCTAATAAGATTCAGGAACTTAGAAAGAAATTGGATCGGATTAAAAGTGATAATAAGTTCCATTTTGAGAGACATCTGAGTGAGGCGACTGTTGCTATTGGGAGGAGGAGGACAACTCACTCTTTTGCCCGTGAAGAAGAAATAATTGGTAGAGAAGATGATAAGAACGAAATTATTGCACATTTGTTTGATTCCTCCTCGATAGAGAGTGTTACGGTCGTTTCCATCGTTGGCATGGGAGGGCTTGGAAAAACCGCGCTTGCTAAACTGGTATACAATGATGACAAGGTGAAAAGCTATTTCGAGCTTAGGATGTGGGCGTGTCAGGGGATACTGAAATCTTTGATGAGGAATTGGTCATCAAAGAAATACTGAAATCTGCCCAAGATCCTGGTATGAGGAATCTGCAAGATATTGAGAATAAATCTAAGGAGCAGTTGCAGCAGCTCCTCCGGAATGTACTAGAGGGGAAGAAATACTTACTTATTTTGGATGACTTGTGGAATGAAGATCGCCTAAGATGGTTGGATTTCCATCTTTGCTCATGGGTGGTTCATGCGGGAGCAAGATACTCATAACAACACGCAGTCAATTGGTTGAGCAAGCCATAGATGCGAAATCGGCTAGCCATGTTCTACAGGGATTATCTGACGATAAGTCATGGGACTTGTTCAAGAAAATGGCTTTTGGAGATGGGGAAGAATCATTAGACCTTAAACTAGAGGAGATAAGTCGAGATATAGTTAAAAAATGTGCTGGTGTTCCCCTTGCCCTCAAAACTATAGGCAGTGTTTTATATAACAAAAACAAAAACGAGTGGCTCTATCTCAAAGAGCATGAACTTTCAAAGATAAATAAGTTGGAGCATGGTGGTATTATCGAAGTCCTCAAACTCAGCTATGATCATCTTCCGTTAGGGTTAAAGCATTGTTTTGCATATTGTGCATTGTTTCCAAAAGATTATGTTTATGATAAACAAACAATGATCCAGCTTTGGATGGCACACGGCTTTATTGAGTCATTGGACGGGAATGATGACCTAGAGCAAATCGGGGATAGTTATGTCTCAGACCTATTATATAGGTCATTCCTTGAAGTTGAAGAGACCGATGATTCCACAGGTGAGGTGAAAATGTTCAAGATGCATGATCTCATGCACGATCTTGCCTTGAAAGTTATCGGAGATGAGTGCAAGATGGTTAATCTTAATGAAGGTGGCAGATATGGAAGAATTCGACATGCATCATTTGCTTCATCCTCACTACAGGAATTGACCCTCTACTTGAAATGGCCAATCTACGAACCATCCTCTATTTGAAGAGTAGAAAATCAGTGTCGAACTTGTTCCCAAATCAATATCATGAGATTTTCTCCAAGTGTAAGCATTGTCGAGTGTTAGGTTTGCACTATGCAAATTTTTCCATTCCTCCCTCCTTGGGGAGTCAGTTGAAGCACTTAAGATTTCTTGATATTTCTGAAAACCAATCAATCAAGAGTTTGCCAGATTCAATCACAAATTTGGTGAATTTGCAAACTCTTAAACTCTCTGGTTGCAAGAAGCTTACAACACTTCCGAGTGATTTGAGGAAATTGATCAACCTTAGGCACCTCTTAATTGATGAGTGTGACTCATTGAACCACATGCCACATGGGTTGAGTCAATTGTCTTCACTTCGAACTTTATCACAATTTATCATACAAAAGATAGATCATAAACTACCTAGTAGTGTGGGGAGAATAGATGAACTGGGTAGCTTAAACAAATTGGCTGGTTCCATTACTATTCGAAGGTTAGAATTCCTTCAACTATCACCGAGCAAAGGTTACTTGAGGGAAAAACAACATCTTTGTTCATTGAAGTTGGAGTGGTCAAGAGAGCACCAAGATGATAAAAGCGAGAGCGATGAATTGATCATGTGGGAGAACCTTAGACCGCACCCAAATCTAGCCCATTTGACCATAACCTCTTGTATGGGTAGGAGTCCGCCAAGCTGGCTTTCCTCCATCAGGAATCTTGTTGACCTTGTACTTTGGGAATGTAGAGGCTGGAAGTACCTATCACCCATAAGTGAACTCCCCTTCCCTAAAGAAGTTGACTCTCGTGGGCTTGGATGCGTTAGAGTTGGTTCAAGAGATTGGTGACCTAGAGCAATCTAACACTACACGCTCCTTCTTCCCATCTCTGGAGGGACTGTTTCTCCACTACGGTGGCAACTTGAAAGGCTGGTGGGGAAAAAGGCAACTAGGGGGTGCAAATCAGGATCATTGGGAATATGATTCACAATCATCGTTCCCAAAACTCTCATCTTTGGAAATATCGTATTGTCCCCACTTGAATTCCGAGCCGTTGTTCCCCTGGATAGAAAACTTGAGCTTAGTTGGAGTTAGCGTGAAGATCATGGAACAACAATTGATGGCCTTTCAAAATTGTCCATCAGAAGCAGCAGTATCATCCACGTTCGTCCCTCTCTCTAAATTAAAGAAGCTATTGTTTGTTAGTGGCGAGGATCTGGAGCACTCAATGCTCGAGATTTTACTTCGATTCCTCGATAGTCTTGAGTCCATGAGCCTCTACTATTGCTTCAAACTAAAGAGTCTCTCTCGTAGCATGCAGTACCTATCCTCACTCCAGCACCTCGATATCTGTGGTTGTGAAGAGCTAGATTTGTCAAGCCACGACGATGAGCATGGCACCCAATGGCGATTTCTCACGAAACTCCGTGATCTTAGAATCAGACAACTTCCAAAACTAGTGGCTTTACCTGATGGGATTCAACATGTCACTACTTTGCAATTTCTCCACATTTCACGTTGTGAGAATCTGACAAGTTTGCCAGAATGGATGGGCAATTTTTCTTTGCTCCAAGAGCTTCATCTTTTTGCTTGCCCAGGTTTAACGTGTTTGCCAGACGGGATGCGCCACCTCACCTCATTGAAGAAATTGACAATCGTTCAATGTCCCGCTTTGGAAGAAAGGTGCCAAAGAGAAAGGACTCTTTCATGTCTATCATTTGAATTAGATGTATAATTCCAATTGAAGAATTGCTTGTATCTCTACTTTTGTTTGAGAAGATGAAAAACCTTAAGTAGGTACAAGAAAGCACTATCACTTCGGTGTGTAAAGTCCATTTGTGTACTCGCATCTTATTTATGGTAAGTTATTTTTCAGAAATGAAATAAAAGCAAAGGGAGGCGAGTTCGCAACCATCTAATGGGGCCACATGTCAACTTTCCATAAGGCTTTTAGGGAGCACCAAAATAATATAATAGTAGCATATCAGATTAGAGACGTGACTTTCAAAAAAATCTCTAATGTAGTTAAAAAGTTGCTTTAGCTAGGGATTCGTGTTAGCATATCTATAGACAAGAAAGAGAAACAAATGAATAAACAACATGGCATTCAACTGGACTCAAAAAGCTTGTTGGTTGATACCCGACTCACGCTTGATATATTTTCTCTATTATGGTTGAAATTTGAATTTTCTCTTTTCTTTTGCTTGTCCATATATTTGAGTTCCACTTAAAAGATATTGGTAATTGATATACTCAAGAGAGACCCCGATGGACAAAATCACTTTATTATAAACAACTCACTCAGAATTCTGGAACAAACTAAGATATATTAACATGTATTGTGCAAAAAAAAAAAAAAAGTTATTAGTCTTGCGAAACGTACAAATCCATTGTTTAAACTCTGAACTCTATTTGGATTGCTACTCCAACTACATACACTTGCTTCAAGCTCAAGTAAGTAAAGATGTCGTCTGACTGGCTTGCAACTCTAAAAGGGATCGCATCAACTTTCTGAAATATTCTCATTCGTTGGTGCTACTTGCAGTTCATGAGAGACAACATCGATTTATTCAATACTACTTTTACATGACGACATCTTATTGTATGTCATGACGAAAGTTGTGAATAATAATTGCTTACTCCCTTTTGAAAAGCATTACCGGTGAAAAGAGAGAATAGCAATGGACCCAACTTTCCAAGAGTAATGAAGTCGGCTCATCTGTTTAACACACCAAGTTCATCTACTGTCCCCACTCCACCTGGTACTTGTGGTCCATCTTTTGTAGGAAAAATCCCAAATAAGGACCCAAAATGCCTTACTTTTCTTAAAAGAGAATCTAGAGTGAAGTTTGTATCAAATAAGGATCCAAAATAGTCATTTAGTCTCAAAGAACCTTGTTTGCTGATCGGTAAATAGATGCATCTCCGATGCATATTTCGGTTACATGATCGGGGTATTTTTGTCCAATTTTTATTTTTGGTTGTCTTGTTCTTTATTTTATTTTTATTTTTGGGTCAATGGTGGCACTGTTCATCATCTTCTTTTCCCCTGTTCGTCTTCTTCTCAAGAACATCGGACTTGGGAAGGGACGACGAGTGTTGGCCGTTGGTGAGGGCCGGCGAGAGTTGGACGCCCATCGCCGGTAGTAGGTGAGGGCCACCAACCCTTCGCCAGCCGTGGGCGAGGGCTTACAGGCTGACCCTCGCCAGATCTGGCGAGGGCCGTTGAGCCCTCACTGGCCCTTATCAATGGCAAGTGAGGTGGGCGAGCCCTCGCCCAAGGCCAGCGAGGGGCGACCTTGCTAATGGCCGCGAAGGCCGACCTCCCCGCCTCCACTTACCGCTCCACTAACAACCTCGTCTTTTGTCAAGACTATGACTGGGACGCCCATGTCGCCTTCTTCATCCCTTCCTCCCATCATCGCTCCCAAATCGACAACTTCTACACGACCACGAGGAGTGCGGCAACACGGTGTTCCGCAGCTTCTCCACCCGGCCCTCCCCGAACACCTTCAACCCCATCTCCCAGCTCCCTCTCCTCTTCAGCGCCCTCAAATTGCTCTTGATGTCACTCCCGTCCACTCTACACATATTAGGATCACCATCCAACCTCCCCTCGTCTTGCACACGCGAATCGCCGATCTCCGAGTAGTTGGTGAGAGTGCTAGTATGAACAAAATAAAGGAGTTAGGGAAGAGAATAAGAACACAAGATTTATAGTGGTTCGGCTTAATCCAAGCCTACATCCACTCTCCCACGCTAACAGTCTTCTTGGCTGGATTCCACTATGCAATCAACAAGAGATTACAACTTCGAGTGCAAACACTTAGTAGTAGATCACACTATCTCACTAAGTCACTCTTTTGGTATTTCTCTCACGATTACAAACGTTTAAGCTCTCAAGAGACAAGTATATGATCAAAAGTCGCCGTACTTTGGAATTATAAATTCTACGCTCCGTCTCTTACTTGCTCATCGGTCCATGATCTCCTTAAATACTCCTCCACTTCCAAACTACCCGTTGGACAAAGATCCCGAGAATCATCTTCCAATATACCCATTGGACAGCTCCGTATCTAGAAGATTTGGTAGCCGTTGAGTGACAAAAGTAGAATCCCAAAATGATTCCGATCGCCCATACAAACGAAATCTTGGTTTCCATAAGTAAAGCTTCTTCGTATAGAAAGTTTTTGTCTTCAAGATCCAATCGTCAATCAATTAGATTGAATCAATCAAATCAATCTTGATGTGGAATCCAAACCGATCACTAGCCGTTGTATGATTGGGCTTGAGTTACGATTCATTGAACTGGATGTAAAGTCCGAGTCTCGTAGACTTTACAATATGAGTCTCAGACTTTACAATTTGGGTCTCAGACTTTACAATCTGGGTCTGAACATATCTCGCTTCGAACAGTTTTAGCTTTAAGGTCTCGTATCCGCTTAAGCTTCAAAGATAGAGTTTGTCTTCCGGTTCATCATTCACGTTCGCCGGGAATTTGTCGAGTGAACAAACTTCGATGTAGAACAGACTTTGATACTAAAGTCCGGCAGTCTTCAGACTTTGAGTCTTGAGTTTGGCGGTCTTCGACTTTGACACGTAAGTCCGAAATCTTCGAAATATACTTTGGATATGTTACGTTCAGCTTCCTTCGGTCGTCTTCGACTTTGATAATATCCTCTACATGTTCTAACATCTGCATGGTCTATTACTCAACCATCAAACATGTTAGTAGCCTTTGATTTATTTTGTCATCTTCAAAACATCATAAGGGATTTCCCTAACAATCTCCCCCTTTTTGATGATGACAAAACAATCTCTCGAATATGCAGATTTGTAAACATGCTTTTAATTTAAATCAAAGGATATCGAAGATAACAAATAGATTGAGCATAATAATATTTAGAAAATAATCGCAGCTCAATATTATGCCATAGATAATATAATATTAACCAATTAGCACATATGCATATTCATAACTTCTCCCCTTTTTGTCATAATCAAAAAGCGATAATAATGGAAAAAAGTATCACATAGAGAATTATAACAAATATCTCGCATGAATCATAATTTCCACAAATCAGCTTTTATCGAATATTAAAGATATGCAATATAGCTCACTTCGATCATATCAGCAAATATCCAATAAAAATCACAGATACATCATAAAATTCACGTACACTTTCATTCCATTCATAATATGATCACGATCAATCCAAAAAGATTTTTCCATAATTGATCAAAGCTCCCCCTCAATTTGTTGCATTTTTGAGATGATCACGATTCTTTTCCTTTTCTTTTGGATTTGCTTTCTGAATTTCTTGACCATAAAGGCAAATTCTTCATCGTCCATGTCATTTTCTGAGTCTGTTTCATCAAAAACAGCATTAGATATTAAAGCAATGGACTTCTTACCTTCGGGATCTTCATCGTTAAGTTGCTCCACTTCATAGGATTGAAGAGTGCCGATCAATTCATCAACGGTGAGTGGCATAATCCTTTGAGTCTCCCGGATTGAGGTCTTGACATGGTTCCACCTTTTGAGAGACCTCGCAAGAGTTTGTTGACCTTCATTGGGGCAGAAATTTGCTGACCTTGATATGCTAAACCATTTACAATTTCTGTAAAACGGCTAAACATATCTCCAATCGATTCTCCTTGCTTCATCTTGAAGGATTCATATTTGCCGAGCAGAAGTTTACTTTTGTCTCTTTTACACGATCGGTCCCTTCATATGTAACATGAAGTCTATCCCAAACTTCTTTTGCTGTTTCACATGAAGAGATTCTGTTATATTCAACAAGAGACAAAACGCAATATAAAGAATAAATAGCTTTTGCATCAAGCGCTTCTTTTTGGACAACTCCGTCCGAGACATAGGAGCGGGGGCTTTGGTGTTTTTGTCTTTGCCATTTTTATTTGATGTAGACGCAGCAATGGGGTTGATTCCTCTTTCCACAACATCCCATTGTAAGATATCTCTGGATCTTAGGAATGCTTTCATTCTGTTCTTCCATACGTCGTATTCCTTTCCATCAAAATATGGTGGCCTTGTGTTGCTTTGCCCTTCCATAAGTCTGGTGCCAACATACTAGCCATAAAGAATCTTTAGCTCAAAAGTAAAAACACTTTTATAAACCGAGCACTTGGCTCTGATACCAATTGAGAGTGCTAGTATGAACAAAATAAAGGAGTTAGGGAAGAGAATAAGAACACAAGATTTATAGTGGTTCGGCTTAATCCAAGCCTACATCCACTCTCTCACGCTAACAGCCTTCTTGGCTGGATTCCACTATGCAATCAACAAGAGATTACAACTTCGAGTGCAAACACTTAGTAGTAGATCACACTATCTCACTAAGTCACTCTTTTGGTATTTCTCTCACGATTACAAACGTTTAAGCTCTCAAGAGACAAGTATATGATCAAAAGTCGCTCGACTTTGGAATTATAAATTCTACGCTTCGTCTCTTACTTGCTCATCGGTCCATGATCTCCTTAAATACTCCTCCACTTCCAAACTACCCGTGGACAAGATCCCGGAGAATCGTCGTCCAATATACCCATTGGATAGCTCGTATCTAGAAGATTTGGTAGCCGTTGAGTGACAAAGGTAGAATCCCAAAATGATTCCGATCGCCCATACAAACGAAATCTTGGTTTCCATAAGTAAAGCTTCTTCGTATAGAAAGTTCTTGTCTTCAAGATCCAATCGTCAATCAATTAGATTGAATCAATCAAATCAATCTTGATGTGGAATCCAAACCAGATCACTAGCCGTTGTATGATTGGGCTTGAGTTACGATTCATTGAATCTGATGTAAATTCCGAGTCTCGTAGACTTTACAATATGAGTCTCGTAGACTTTACAATTTGGGTCTCAGACTTTACAACTGGTCCGAACATATCTGCTTCGAACATTTAGCTTTAAGGTCTCGTATCCAGTTAAGCTTCAAAGATAGAGTCTCGTCTTCTCGGTTCATCATTCACGTTCGCTTTGGAATTTGTCGAGTGAACAAACTTCGATGTAGAACAGACTTTGATACTAAAGTCTCGCAGCTTCGACTTTGAGTCTTGAGTTTGCGCCTTCGACTTTGACACAGAGTCCGGAAATCTTCGAATATACTTTGGACATGTTACGTTCGGTCTTCCGGTCGTCTTCGACTTTGATAATATCCTCTACATGTTCTAACATCTGCATGGTCTATTACTCAACCATCAAACATGTTAGTAGCCTTTGATTTATTTTGTCATCTTCAAAACATCATAAGGGATTTCCCTAACAGTTGGCAGCCGACAAGGAACACCCTCCGCCTTGGCGCTGCTCAATATACCTTAATGCAGGTTTCGAGAATGCCAATAGAGCCCTGCCTAATCGCTGATCCACTAAGCACGGAAATGAATCCCATTAAATGACTTGCTCGATTTGGGAAACTCGCCACTCAATCTCCTTGCAATCCTTTGAGATCCAAAACTTCCAACACGATGAACTTCCAAAAACAAAATCCGCTCCGATTGTACCGAAAAAAGAAAACGAACGGATTACCAAAAAAAAAAGGAAGCCTTGGCCCTCACACCAAATCCAACGATTCCTCCCATGGTATTTCGCATAAAAGGCAAGGGCTCCAATTCACATTGCCCGAAAATTGCAATTTGCTGAATTAGCGAAACCTGTTCCCCGCCCCCCGCAACCTCAAAACCGCAACAAATCGCACGATTTAGACGGCCATTTTGCCCTCGAGGACCTCCTTGTAGGGCCTTGATTTGGACGACCCCCCCATCCCCCATGGCCAACTAGGGTTCGATGGCCCTTGCTTGCTATTAGCGATGGGCATCAAGCCCTCGCTTGTTGCCGGTGATGGGCGTCGAGCCCTCGCCGGCCCTTACCAGCAATCGGCTCTCGCCGGCCTTTCCCCAAGTTCGGTGTTCTTGATTTGGGCAAGAAGAAGTGAACAGGGGACAAAGAAGACGATGAACAAGGCAACCAAAAATGGAAAAAAAAATGGACAAAAATACCCTAATTAGGCTGCCAAAATATGCATCTATTCACCGGCCAACGAATGAGGTCCTTCTTTGATACTAAATGACCACTATATGTCCTTCTTTGAGACAAACTCCACTCCAGGTCCTCTTTTGAGAAAATAATGGCACTTTGGGTCCTTATTTGAGATTTTCCCTCTTTTTACGATGAAATGGAATAAAGTTTGAAACGAAAATAAGCGATTTAACTTGCGAGGCATGTTTTCGACCAAAAAAACAAAATGCCATGCATGTGGTCAAGTGAGTCACACCCATCAATTAAGGAACTCACTCAACATACAATGCATGTGGCTTTTTCTCTATTTTTTCTTTTTTGATCTTTCAATTTTTGTCTTTTTTTTTTCAGTTTTTCTTTAAGCAACAAATTAATTAATTTCCTAAAGCGAGCCTCTAATAATTACGAAAAATTACCTTCATATTCTCACATAATTAGCTGTGTTTGTAATGCTAGGGATACCCCTAAGCTTCTGTATGAATGTCATTGACATATTTATACAAAAAAAGATAATAATTATGGAAACTTAACGCAGTGCAATCTAAAAAGGAATGCAATCCAAAGACAATAAATCAAGCAAATATATAAATAAATTTGAATTTCCATAACTACACCCCTGGACTTATTTTTGTGAATTTTTTTGTATAAGAAGAAGCAATAAGAAATTACTAACATGCAAGATGTTTAAAATCCTATATTTTGTAGAAAGCCTCCTAGAAAATGCTAAGCACAAAAAAGAAAGATATTTCACCATTGATCTAACATTTCCCAAATGCAGGATTAGGAGAGCAATTTCTGAGAGACCTCAGATATTGGGAATCTCCATGATTGTTGCTTTGGAATCTTGGATGAAGATTGATTTTATTTATTTATTTATGGTATACTCTATTAAGGAAAGAAATTGGCAGAAAAGGAAAGAAACAAGAAGATAGGCACACCAAATTGGATACTGGACAAAATCAATCCCCAGATACGTTGAGTCTGGTGCATTAACCGTTGATTTTTTTTTTTGCCAAGCCTTGTATAAATAATCATTTTCTGTTAGGCCCGCCACAAATTACTTAAATATTCATAGTTGAAATATTGATAAGTGAAACTACTCACAAAAGGTGATCTCTGCCCATTGGTGGGTTTCCTCTCTCGCTGAAGGTGAGATTCTTTCTTGCTTGTACAAAAATGGCTATTTACATAGCCTACCTAATTAACCAAAACCCATTTTCTCTCCTTGAGCCCTAACAATGAACAAATTGATTTTCTGAAACCTTAGTCTGGTTGTCTTTGCAAACTGAAAGTTAGTGCTGAAACCCTAAATGGAGGAAATCCATTGAGTCCCACTACTTTAGAAATAGTTTCCTGCAATGTACAAAGCTCCCTTCATTCCTTACAAAACCCATCCTCCCCACCTAACCCCTAATTTTCCTCGACAACCCAACCTCAATTTCACCGAGTAAAATTTTGAACTCGTGCAAGCTTCTCTTCATCCATGGAGGGCAGCCACAAAAACCAACTCAGATTGCTGGCACTTTGCGACGGATGGGGGACTTATGGACCGCGGATGATGTCACGGAGCTAAATGCCAATCTCCCTAAGGTACACAAACACGTTGATGAGTTTCTATTGTATGGGAAAATATTCTCAAAACCCAATGTCAATTTTCAAGCATTCTAGGCTACAATGAAGAAGGCTTGGAAATTAGAAGATGTCAAATGTGAGGTGATAGAACCGGGTTTCTTTGTTTTCATATTTAAATTGAAGGAAGAGCATAAAAGAGTACTATAAATAGGCCTCTGGTCATTTGCAAATAATTTATTAGTTTTACAGGAAGGTGACCCTACCATTCCCAAACATTGTTACAAATTCATATATTGCTCCTTTTGGGTGCATCTTGTGGGGCTTCCACGTGTTGCTCTGGCAGAGGATTATATTCGGTTGATTGCTGCAAAATTGGGAGAGATAGAGGAAGTTAGAATTGAAGCTAGAAACAATAGTTCACACAAAATAGGAAAAGCAAGAGTGAGGTTGAATTTGCTTCATCCCCTCAAAACTAGCACTATGATCCATGTGGGAGATCGAAACTGGTGGATTGATTTCAAATATGAAAGATTACCGCACAATTGCTATTCCTGCGGTCATATAGGCCATTGTGCAAACTATTGTTCGAGTTTTCCATATGAAGAATTGGGAATCACTTAGGATAAACCAGGTCGTTATGGCTCTTGGTTGAAAGCAGAGGTGAAGGATCTAAGCCCTTCCTGGAATACTTTCTATGGAGAGATTGACTTTACCTTAAAAGCAAATGACATGGTTCCCAAGACTCCTATTGTCCCAACTGGTGATGACTTGAGCAGCAACACTAACACAGCCGGTAGTCAGGCAATAGTGCTCTATCACCTTGCAACACAGCCAATACCAGAACTCTCATCACTAGTAGAACTTGTTGCACAGGAAAAAAAAAAAGGAAAAGAGTACAGCAGTTTTAGGAACAGCAAGGTGAACTTATATTTCATGACACAGGGGGGGGATCTAGGTGGCAACAAAATCTGGCTCAAAGAAACAAGTCCCCAAATAGTTAAAATGCTTTGCTCCTTATGAGAAAAGGGGTTCCTTGGCGACTCTTGTTGACACGGAGAAACTTTTGGATACACCAATTCAAGTGTGGGAAGGCAACACAGTAGTGGCTTTGGTGGCTGGCCCTAATAAGCCACCAAGGAAGCCATGAAGGTGTTAAGCTAGAACTGTCAAGGTTTAGGCTCTCCTTTGATAGTCCAACACCTATGGGCCTTAATGGCTTGAGAGAGGCCTAATATGGTTTTTCTTATGGAAACCAAGAATCAACACAGGGTGGTGGAGAATATTAAAAGAAACTTAAGTTTTCCTCTATGTTTGTTATTGATCCAATTGGAACAACGGGAGGTTTGGCCTTATTATAGGGATGAGTTGATGCAGATTACTATTGAATATAGCTGCTAAGAGGTGATTGAACTTTCATGCAAAGATGCTGGAAATGGGTTTCAAATGAAGATATCTTTCCTACATGCTTCCACTAATTTCCAAGAGAGAGTTTCTCTTTGGAATACACTTTGAGCTAGAAATGAAACTACTACACCACCTTGGTTATGTATAAGGGATTTTAATGAAGTGTTATATCATTGGGAGAAGGGGGACGACGAGAAGTGGAAAGATTTTAGATTATGGCGTTTCGGGAATTTGTTGACATGTGTTCTCTGATCGACATTGAAAATAAGGGCTGTGCTTTCACGTGGACAAATAACCGAGAAGGAGATGAGTTAGTCAAAAAATGCCTAGACCGAGCACTATGTAATCTAGAATGGAGGCTTCTCTTTCCTAATGCTAAAGCGTTTGTATACCTAGCCATTGGGTTTGACCATTGTCCTCTTCTACTATGCCTACATTCAGCTGAACCAAATAAACAAAAGTTATTCATATTTGAGGCCTACTAGTTGGATCATCCAAAATGCGAAACTGTGGTGGATAAGGCTTGGAAGGCAGAAACTGGGCATTGGGTGAGTATGGTTAAGAAGACAAAAAAAAAAAAAAGTTGCTCATGATTTGCGACAATGGAGCTGGAAATATTTCCAAAATGCATTAAAACAAATAGACAAACTTAGAAACCAGCTTACTTATATTCTGAACAGGGCAAACACAACAGATATGGGAGAGGAATACAATACCACGATTGAGAAAATTGGGACACTTTGGCACCAAGAAGAATTGTATTGGGGTATTAGATCCAGAATTAATTGGTTAAAGTGGGGTGATAGAAATACCAAATTCTTCCATGCCACAACTATTTAGAGGAGACAATGAAACAAGATTACCATGTTAAGGCTTGAGAAGAATGTTTGGAGTCGCAATCCTCAAACTATCAAACAACACATCATAGGCTATTATAACGACCTGTATACATCAGTTGGGTCCTAGTTTTGTTAGCTAGTCTTAGAGTAATGCCCATTGATTGTTTCTGAGGAAATGAATGAGACCTTAATAAGACAAATTACCAGGGAGGAAGTTCAGCAAGTTGTATTTCAAATAGGAGCAACTAAGGCCCCCAGACCAGATGGATTGAGTGGCCTATTCTATCAAAGTCAGTGACATATTATTCAAGAGGACGTATTTAAACTGGTGGAGTCATTTTCAATGAAGGAAGCTTTGACCCTGGATTGAATGAGACTCATATCACACTCATTCCTAAAGTAGCGAACCCCGAGAATATAACCGAATTTTGACCCATCAACCTGTGTAATTTTAATTATAAAGTTATCATAAAGGTCATGGCAAATAGACTCAAACCTTGGCTCCCACTTATTATCTCCCCGGAACAAAGTGCATTTGTAGGAGGTCGGTAAATATAAGACAATATTTTTATTATTCAAAAAGTCCTCCATCAACTAAGGGTTAAAAAGAGACGGTGAAAATTCCAAGCTGTGCTGAAACTAGATATGCAAAAAGGTTATGATAAAGTTGAGTGAGACTTTCTCTATGATTGTATGAAGAGGATAGGATATTGGCCAATACAATGAAAATATAAGGTGAGAGGTGACCATGGTCAGATTTTGCATCTCCTCAGTTAAATTTTGTATCATAATCAATGAAGAATCTAGTGAAGCTTTCAATCCTACTAGAGGTATTAGACAAGGTGATCCCCTCTCACCTTATCTTTTCATTTTATTGGCCAATATCCTATCCCACCTGATGAATAATGCTATTATTGATGGAAGTATAAAAGGAATCAAGCTGAATCCTCACTATCCTACCCTATCCCACTTATTTTTACTGATGATGCCATTTTCTTCTTGGATGGCACAATTAGGGAAACTCAAAACCTCGCCAATTTACTTAATTGCTATTGTTTTGCCTCTGATCAGTTAATCAATCTAAATAAGTCTGGTGTGTTTTTTAGGGAAAGCTGTCCACAGGAATTGAGAAGTAATATTGCATCGAAATTGAGGTTCCCTATATTGGAAAATAAATGTTTGCTTGGATCATAGCAAGGGTTGATAGAAAGCTGGAGGGATGGAAAGAGCAATTAATATCAAAGGCGGGTAAAGAGATGTTGATTAAAATGGTTGTCCAAGCATTACCCCAATATGCCATGAATTTTTTTAAAATCCCTATATCTATATGCCAAGCAATTAAGAAAAAATCTCAGCTTTCTAGTGGAAGCAGAATGCAAAACAAAAAGGTATCAATTAGAAGAGCTGGGATTTCTAAAGATGATGAAGGAACATGGAGAAATGGGGTTTAAAGACCTAGTGGAATTTAATAAGGCTATGTTGGGGAAACAAGCCTGGAGATTAAGTCAAGCTCCAAAGGCCTTATGGAACAGAATTTTTAAAGGCCTCTACTTCCCTCATGGTAACCTATGGATTGCAATGAGGGGGGCCATACCATCTTGGGGTTGGCGAAGTATCCTAATAGGCCAAGATGTTCTAGAATCTGATATGAAATGGGAGGTAGGGGATGGCAAATCTATTAATTTAAGAGAAGATCGTTGGCTAATGTCAGGCAAGATCGGAGGACCGGTGAACCAAAACACCCCAAATGCGCGTGCATGGAACACTCAACTCCTCAATGATCTCTTCGACAGCAACATTTCAGAGGAAATTCAGGCAACCCCCTTAATATCCTTCCCAAACCTGACCAACTAATTTGGACAGGGCATAACTCGGGGAATTACAAAGTCAAGAGTGGGTATCACAAACTATGAGAAGCTAATACAACAACCACAAAATCCCAGGGATCCTCTTCATACCAAGCTCTGAAACGTCTATGGACGGAAATCTAGAATCTACAGACTTACCCCAAAATTAGGCATTTTATGTGGAGTCTATGCAATGAAGGTCTTCCTACAAAGACTAACTTACACTGGAGAAAAATCATACCTGAGCCTACATGTCCATTTTGCCATCAATTTCCAAAATCAATCGAGCATCTCTTCACGCTGTGCAAGTGGACAAAGGCAATATGGTCAAATCACAGTGTCGACATCAATGTCTCCCCAACATCTATAACATGAATAGACAAATGGGTTAGCGATTACCTCCAATCTGGTATTTTGACACACCAAAAGGCGATTTTCGCACATCTCCTCTAGCTAATATGGAAGGCCCACAATTCTCTGCTATTTCAAGGCCGACAACCACAATAGACTTAGATAATTAGCGAAGCTTTCCTCTCCTAGCAACTATACGACAAATGGTGTCCATGAAAGGATGTAAGAGAGGCGGCAATTACCTCCGAACAAAATAGCTGGGTGCTCCAGTTCCAAGCTCTTTGAATTTAAACGTCGACTGCTCATGGTAGGGAAGGAGATCGGAGAGCTCGATCGCCGGAATCTACAGAGGAGCCGATGGGGTGTTCATCGCCAGTTTTGCGCAAAGATTTGAGCCCAATTGCTTGCACAAGTGAAACCCTAGTTGTTCTACAAGGGTTGATCTAGTTGAAGAAGCTTCAAATTGATCTCAACAATGCACCCCTTGTTGCATGAACTGATTTGCTCGTGTACATCTCAAGTGACTGTCTTTCAGCTGTGGACTTCATCTTAGGCTGAAATGAAGCTCCTCGGGCTTCCCTTCCTCATGTACTCGATTGTAGATAGCTGCTGGCCCAGATGGAAAATGTCCACTTGCTGTTTGAGCCACGTCAAATGAACGGGGCCGCAAATTGGATTGCAAAAGCCCATAATGCCGGGTCTCTTCCTAGTAATTGGGTCTCAAAGCCCTCACAAGACCTTTATCTTATCTTATGTTTAGATTTCAGTACTACTTGTAATCCACCATCTTAGTAGTAATCAATGAAAGAATTTCCGACCAAAAAAAAAAAATATTGATCAGTGAAAGAATTCAATTGCCAAACTAACTTAATCACATGTGTCACTTCTCTAATAGTGAATATGTAAGTTCTTTTGTTACATTGGCGATACACCTAACCGTTTTCATTTCTTCTTTTTTTTTTTTTTTCTAAATTTTGACAATCAACCCTAACCGTCACAAGTTTGGTGCTGATTTTAAAAAAAAAGGTGCTCGAGTTTTTCCTTATAAAACTCTCCACTACCCCTGCCCCTAACTTCCCAAATCAAATCCAATATTCTGAATTCTCTCACGCACATGGAGGGGCAATCGTAAATAGCCTATTTTCAAGATTCTTCACATAGAGGGCAATCGGGACGAAGCACCGATGGAATCGACATTAATCTCGGGATTGCTTCTTCTTGAAGTGTGGCTTGTTCTTTTTCTTAGTGGATTGGGGGGAGTACAAGAGGAGGGAAGTAGTTGGCGAAAGGAGTTGATTTTTTTTTCTCTTCCTTTTTTGTTTCTGTTTTCTCGATCTCTTTCTTATTTTGAGAACGTCTATGTGTTTGATGATATCAAACAATATCTACCAGTACTAGATAGGAGAACTTGCTTTCTTGAACATTTTTATTTGCGTTTGTCACATACAGTACGTATTACTGTTTTCCAATCTTTAACATATGTATATATTATTTTCACTAGCAGTTGGTTTTTTATGCTTTTTTTTTTCGTGCAGCCGGATAGTATGGACCCTCGGTCAACTCTCTCGCCACCCCGGCAAGGGGGATTGGTCTCAACAATAAACTTTCCCCCAACAACAGAGCAATGGTGAAGGGGTAAAAACGTCTTTGCATACCTACATCAGCTTTTTTTTTTCCCGTTGTACTGCTACAGAATCAAACAAAAAAGAACGGGGTGAATAGCTTAACGGTTTTACCTAATTTCTTGGAATTTGTTCATCTATATAAGTAGAACTATGAACACTAAGGTTATCACAAAATAATATGGACTCCAAGATTAACCAAGAGAGGATAGCAGGCAACACTGCACTTCTTAAGGATACAAGGAGAATTTTGAGCCCTCATTTTGAGTTTAAAATTCGTCATGTTTTTTCGAAAGGCAATCGGCTTGTGGATATGCTTGCCAATATTGGTATAGTGAAGCATTTAGATACCATGCTCTACTTGCAGCCTCCTAAGGAGTTCACTTATGTTCATTTAGGGTCCGTTCGTTTCGCGAAAATGGTCAATTTCTAGAAAATATTTTCTCAGAAGTCATTTTCCAGGAAAATGACGATATTTTTCGATGTTCGGCTAAAACTTGAAAATGTTTTGGAAAATGTTTTCCGGTGTTCGGTAAGGAAAATATTTTCTAACCCTTTTGCTTGGGAATAGTTTAACATGATTGGCGACAAGAAGTCATAGGCCTTCGATATAGTTTTGGCGCTCGGTGACAAAAGCTTCATGTGGCAAACACTGCATTCTATAATCCCGTTCTTCATTGATCTGCCCCTAAAATCTCACAATCTCACCAGATGTATGTATAGATAAACTCCAAAATCAGCACAAAACCAAGTAGAGGATTGATTCAATAGAAACATTTCTACAGGACTTGCATTTCAGGTCAAAAACATGATCTTCATTGCCTTAATCAAGGCTAGAAGCTTGCAAGACAAAAATTTGGACTCATCACCCAAGTGCAAGGAAAATCAACAAAACACAATTGTAAGACTTCTCTCATTCATTAGGATCAGCAACTCAATTCAATTCTCCATCGATATCAAAAACTCAAATCTGAATGCCATCTTACGACCAGACTCCCACCAGATCTTGCCTTTAACACAACACCACGTGAACCCACCTCATTTTTCTCGAATACAACTTTAGAAAATCCAAAATTGATGCGATCCCAATGAAACCCAAATCGCGGACCCTAGATCTCACCATGGAGAAATCAAATTCAAGCGTTCGCTCGATGAGACAGTCGTAACCAAATTGCGAACGAGAGCGAAAACGTCGCCCCTAGATCAATGTGAGCGAGCTGTGAAACAGACTCACCAGAACGCGCATGCCTCGGGATTGTCCCCCACCGGCGGCGAATTCACACACCGGCAGCGAAGAGGAAGCAGGGCACGTCGTGGAGATCGAGCACCGCTGGACGAGGGGGACGCTCCGCTGCGTCTAATCGTCGGCGTTGAAGGAGGAGGAGGACGAGATCAGAAACCTAGGGCTTCGCAAGGGCGGATATCCAGCACCAACGGCCTCACCGCTGCTAATCGTCGGCGTCAAAAGAGGAGGACGAGATCAAAAACCAGAGCTTCATGAGGGCGGAGATCCAGCACCACTGGATAAGGGGATGCTCTGCCGCTACTGATCGTCGATTGAAGGAGGAGGAGGATGAGATTAGAAACCTAGGGCTTCGCAAGGGCGGATATCCAGCACCACCGGCCTCGCCGCTGCTAATCGTCAGCGTCGAAAGAGGAGGATGAGATCAAAAACCAGAGCTTCGTGAGGGCGAAGATCCAGCACCACTGGATGAGGGGATGCTCCGCCGCTGCTGATCGTCGATTGAAGGAGGAGGAGGATGAGATCATAAACCCTAGGTTTCGTGAGAGAGGAGGCATAAATGGCAGATGAGTAAGGAAAGAAGCGCAACAAAATCGTGCGAGAGCGCACGTACGAACGAGAAAATGAGGAAATCATTTTCCACAATCTGATGGAAAGATTTCCCATTGACCAGAAAACATTTTCCTTGACCATTTATTTTCCGCCATCCGAACACCAGAAATTCCGAAAAATGTTTTCCCGAAAGTTATTTTTCGTGAAATGAACGGACTCTTAGTGATAATATTGGGATTGTAGATTTTAGATATTAATTTTCTATACCTTATTTTCACCCAAAAAAAAAGTAAAAAAGAGAAGAGAATATAGTAGAACATGTGGGGATCGTACGTTAAGGGTTTAGTGAGAGGTGGACCACACCTTATTGCCTACCGATGCTTAGAAAAACAAAGGGCGGATGGGGCTCAACCCCCTTGTGCCCCCCCCCCCCCAGTGACATGGTGAGATTATGTGACAGTCATGTGACTGACTGAGAGGGAGAGAGAGAGAGAGCTTGGTGATTGCAAACGGCTAATCTATGTAATGTATAGTTATTTTTGGACAAAAAAAAGCAATAGGGTATTCCTCATTTTGATTGATATTCATGTGGAAGCTCGATATTTGAAACCCAAGCTTGCCTCTATTAAAATTTGTAGCTAACTTCAAGTTAGGTCGCGGGCGTTACTAATTAGTGACTATCATTAGAAATGATGTGACATCCTAAATTTTCAATCCTGTTTTCTATTGAATAAATCGGGCATTTCATCGATGTGCCTATAGAGCTGTTCTTAGAGCTGATCGCTCTCAAGATAACTAGAATATCGAAGAAAGCCATTAAGGAAGTTTAATGCGATAAACCTAAGAATTCGACAGGAATCGACTTCTCAATCATATTCATCTTTAGAGGCCATTAAGGCACATGATAAAATCGATTTGAGATCAGAGATAGGTCAATTCGACTGAGATGTGTGACTAATATATGGCTAACCGTGACACCACTAAATTGGAAAATTCTCGTCGACCAGCACTAGACTGATTTTTCTATCGTTTTGGTGCCCTATGTCCGTATTTGAATCATCGAGATTTTCATGACAATTGAGAGTCGCCGATGTGTCGAGTGGGTTTATTGTGGCTAGAAGAAAATCAACCACGGGTCATTTGTATTAAAATTTTCTGAAAACTACCCGGCAGCCTAAGTCATGCTGAAAACGCGCCTGAGTGAAATTAACCGCGAATTTGAGTCCGATTTTAGAAATTGAAGATTCTGTCATATCATAATAAATTCTAGAAACATCAACTCAATCTCAGAAGATTTTCCTGAAACCCGAGAATTTTTTAGAAAAAGTCGGCATAGGACCGTTTTTGTTCAGAATAGGCCGGGGATCATTTTTTATCCCACATTTGGGAAGGAAGTGGGACCAATTGGTGAGGAAACATACCAATAGGATCGGTGAGGTGTCAATTGAATTTATTGAGGCCAAATTGGATTGATTTATGCATGATTGAGTGTCCAATTGAAGCCAAAATTATTGAAATTCGTAGCTCCCTCCTTACCTAGCCAAAATGGACCATTTGAAAGGTTGTAGGAGGTGCATTGGTGGCTCATTGAGAGCTAAGGAAGCCAAGCTTGGTGGACAAGTTCAAGGGGACAAAGTGGTGGAAAAATTGGCCAAGGAGACTCCACTAAAGCCAAAAGCTTGTCTCTCTCTCCTTCTTCTCTCTTCCCCCCTTTGTGACATCCCGATTTTTCTCAATTTTATTTTCAGTCAATTGAGTCGGGCAATTCATCCGTGCATGTAGTTCGTCTCTTAGAGTTTGGCCACTCATGAGGGAACTAGTTTATTGAGTGAAGTAATTAAGGAATTTTACCGCGTCAGACTTGGGGACTGATCACCCTCGGGTTGGATGCAAGAAAATTTCCCCAAAAGCTACTCAATGGATTAGGCGAGCTGAAATCGCACCGGATTGAATTCAACCGTAAAAATTGGGATTGAACTTAGAAGTTGGAAGCGGGTCATGTCACATACCTTATTAGGATCATTGGATTAATTTATGGACTTTGATTTGGACTCAATTGGAAGAGAATTGATGGAAATTGAAGTAATTGGATGTGCAAGAACTTGGACCCCGGAAAAATGAAATCGAACCTATTGGACTAAAGTTGTGGAAGGTTTGGAGTTAGTGGATGATGATGTCACCAGTGATGTCATGGATGAGGCAAGATGGGCTAGGGTGGTGACAAGTGGAAGGTGGGGATGAGGTCTTGGAAAGGTGGGATGTCACTTCCCCCTTGTCCCCATCATCTTCCCCATTTGAACTTGGAAGAGGAGAGAGAGAGGAAGAGGAGCAACCAGCCGTGCGACCGCCCGCCCCTCCGTCCGCTCCTTCGCCGCTCGACCGTCGCCGCCGCCTCGGCCGCCGTTCGCCGGAGCTCGCGTCACCGTCGCCGCTCGCCCGCGCGTGACCGCACGCCCTCCCGCGCCGAGCCGCTCGCCTCCGTCTCCGCCGTGAGTCCCGCACCGTCGCAGCTCAAGCCGTCCGCTGCTCGTCGTCACCGAAACTCCGTCGCCGCCGTCCGTCGCCGTAAGCCACCGCCCGAGCCCTAGCTTCCTTCGCCGGTCATTCTCCGCCGTCTCTCCGCCCGTTCAACCGCCGTTCCACCATCTCTCAAGCTCGGTTAGTGCTGGAAAAACCAACAAGATCTAGTTCCTTCCGGGCTCGTTTTGGTCCCCTTCTAGTGCTCATTTGGTGTTGATCCGTATAGGTTTGTCGTCGGGCGTCGTCGTGCTCTTCGCCGGAGACCCGTCGGAAAGCGCTTCCCGGTGAGTTTACCTCACTAATCCGCGATTAGCGAGATAATGATGCCCTAAGTATGTTTAGCTTAAGTTGATTGAGATTAGGTGGATAGATTGGCTTAATTAGTTGTGGATTATATTAAGGTGATTAATTAAGGTAAAGTGTGTTTAGTTTAATGGTTAAGTATGTTTATTTTTAAAATAAACCTTGATGTGACTTAAAGGAGTTTATTTATGATTTAAATAAATTCTTCGAAATTGCTGGATTATTTAATAATATATCTTATTCCGAAATTCATTAAAATATTATTTAAAAAAAAAACTCGAAAATTTATTTTGACCCTAGTTGCTCGGGAATTTCGTGCCGATCATTCTTTGTGCTAGTAGAATCTTAAATTGATGATTTTTGTGATGAATTGAGTGTGATTGCGATTTATAGGGATTCTTTATGAAATCCTAAGTGTAGAAATTGATGGGAGATTGGCATGATTGACCACCTATTAGAGGTCGTGCCCAGTGAGGCCGTGAAATACCACCTAGGAAAGGTCGTGCCCGATGAGGCCGTGAAAAACCACCTACGAGAGGTCGTGCCCGATGAGGCCGTGAAATACCACCTATTAGAGGTCGTGCCCAGTGAGGCCGTGATAAACCACCTATGAGAGGTCGTGCCCAGTGAGGCCGTGATAAACCACCTATTAGAGGTCGTGCCTGATGAGGCCGTGAATTACCACCTGATTACAAGTCGTGCCGAGTGGGGCCGTGATTGCCACTGATTGTTAAATCTTTCTAATAGGGCCGGGATTGAGAGCAATGATTGATTTGCTAGAATGACATGTAATCGGCCGAGTCGATTGATCGTGAGACGATCCAAGTGGTTGAATTGTTTTGATGATGTGATTGTGCCATGGTTGGTTGGTTATCATAATTGTACGTGGTTGAATTATATAAATTGTGCTAACACTGCGGATGAGGGCTAAGCCAGGTAAGTCTTCTATGTGTTGTGGCTAAGCTACTTCGGGGCGTATTTACTTTCTAATAGGGGTTTAGGATGGGTGAATTTGCTGAGACAAAGTCTCATCCCAGTTTGGGGAAAAATATTACAGGACCGTAGATGGCGGGACCCCCGAGAGAAGAATGGCCTCCCGGTGCGGATCATCGAGCATGTGCGCGCGCCCGATCTGGGAGCCATTGGGTCTATGAGCTGATCGGGGCTACCGTGTGGATCCCGGAGAGCGAAGATGTTAGGGTGCCCCATAGGTATAGGGCTTGGTTCCGTTTTGGGGCCAATGGTTTTAGGATTGGTCCGCTTGACGTTTTGACATTCCCCCGGCTGTGATGGATGCTCTTCTAGGAGAGGTGTGGCTGACCTTCCCGATGGTAGGGTGGACAACCCATCATCTCCGGACCCTGCGCCGTCAGACGTGGAGGATGTGGGATCGTCGAACGAGTCCAATTAGTAGTTACAGGACCGTTCTTCTTTTTGGTGGGCTGATCCTTGTTATGTAGGCTAACCCTCTTTTGATGCACATAGACTCTGACCCATTTTTGGTGTATAGGCCCTAGATCCGGTTGATGTATGTAAGCCCTGGTTTGTTGATGATATATGAAAGTATGTTGTTTGATTTTGAGCTGATGTTCCTGCTGTCCTATCCCGTATGCTTTTGTAAGGGGTTTCTTAGTACGTTCCGCTTGCGCATTAAAAAGTAAAATTAGGGTCGGCGACACTACCTGGGAATGTCGCATTTGCATGACCATGGCGGGTTGTTCACGTGTCTCGGGGTTCGGGGCGTGGCACCCTTGCCATGCGACCACCCTCCTCCTTCCTTGGTGTGCCTTGCAAGCTTTGAACCCTAGCAGCAAGCCCAAAGACCAACCAAGCAGCCTCATCGTTGCACCGGACTGCCGCACACCATCCTCGCCTCGCCACCATGCACATGTGACCCCGCTTCCCTCTCGCCCTCACGCTGTCCCAGCCTTCTGCTCATGCGTCCAGGTGACTATCCAACCATCGTAAATGGCTGTGGAAGCCCGCTGGAGCTGCCGTTTGCCTCACCGAACTATCCGCTTGCCTTCGCCGATCTTGCCTTGCCTAATTGAGCTTGTTTCCTCTCTGTTTCAGCACAAAACAGAGGCTGAGAAAGTGGGTTTTCAGCGGCTTCAAGGCCCGTTTTAAGGTCAATCTTGACCTCGAAACTTAGGTCCCATTATGGAGAGAAGTGGCCCTCGCAACGTTCCCATCGTTTTGCACCAACCCGCTCGTTAAAAAAGTGAATTTAGCTCACTAATCCTCGCTTAATATGCTAAGTATGATGAGGTGGATAAATTAAATTGGAGTAATTAAATTAGTGATTTACCTATGCATGTTAGGTAGTTAGTTGTAGCAATTAGCAAGTGAATAGGTTCTAGTATTTATTAAACAAACCTTGAAATTTTTCCAGGTCCGTTTTGGCGTCCAATTAGGCATTACAAGCCTAAATTGGATTTATTGCATTTATTTAATAATTTCCGTAATTATTTGTTTATTTATTTATTTTCCAAAAATTAGGCTGAGATAGTCAACAACTGGAATTTTATGCTGATCATTGTGGTGTAATCCATTTTATGTGAGCTCTAATTTGTGCCGAATTGATTTAATTATGATTTTAAGATTTTATTCATAAATTATTTAATTTCAGTAATTGATTAGAAAATAACCGAGCATCGGTCTATAGCGCCGACAATATTTTGGTGGGCTATATAAAGTGGTGAAAAAGAATGTTGTATTACGTGGCTCGGTGAATAAGTATATCACCTTGGAGAATGCATGTGGCTCGGTGACTAGACATATCATCTTGGAAAATGCATAATGTTGATTAGAATAATCGGAAAATGGTCTGATTGACATGTAATCGACTAGGTCGATTGATCGATGATTTGATCTGAGTTGATTGGGTGCTATGTCTGTTAATATTTATGAATTGAATTGACTTGTAGGAAGGGACTGAGGCCAAGGTAAGTCTTCAGACTCGTGTTGTGCTTAGGCAGCCCTAAGGTGTATTGGTTTCCTAATCGAGTCTTAAGGGGTTAGAACTTGCTGAGACGTAGTCTCACCCCATTGTGGGACAACATTTCAGATCCCTAGATGGTAGCACCTCTACCTCATTGTCCTCCCATGCACTTTGGTATTCTCAAAGAGGTCATTGAGATAGGATATCACTTCCCGATACACCCCCACCCGGAAGGTCTAGAGTATGTTTTGGTGAAATCCACCATTTGGGTCGATATAGGCAGAGACGGCCTAGTGCCCCACAGTATAGGTTGTGGTATTGTCACTACCATGATGGGCGAAGAGAGGGTCATGTGACGAGAGTTATGTGCCTTTGTTCATCTTAAAGGCAGCATTTGAAGAAGGGACGACATACCCTAAAGATGGATGCGAAAGATCTTAAGTTGGATGATGATTCCAACTCTCCAGAGCAATCGGCAGTAGATTCCAGCTAGAGCATAGAAGAAGGAGTAGTCTTTGAGGAGGAGTACTCGGAGGAGGAACTGGAGGAGGATTCCGAGGAAGATCCAGAGTATGACCTAGATGAGGATTGAAACCCTCACCCTATTTTGCAAACTCTGAGTTGTGATATGATGTGCGATAGGTTTGACCTATTAATAGTATTGTAATATATACTATGAGGTTTGCTTGTATAAAAGTGTGGTTGTGGTTTTTTAGTTATGAAAAATATAGCCCTACTTTTCTATCTCATTGTTTTATTATTTGTAGATTAATTATGTGCTTTACATGCGTATTAAAATGAAAGGGTCAGCGATGTGTCCTAGGACGTCGCTTTTATATCGACCAGATGAGGGATGGGCACGTGCAGGAGGATCGAGGCGTGACATCTCCACTTAAGTGGTATTAGAGCAATGGTTAGGGATTAGAATGATAAAGTACGACGGACCATGAGATAGTGGTAAGAAAGACCTTTAAATTCATGCCGGTCCATGTCTGTGTTAGTTGATTGATAAAATTTCTTGTTGTTTGGGTCACTCTGTTTCTAATTCGGTGTATAATTGGAAACAGGCTTCAGTAGATAAAGCTGAGCCATGAGTGACCAAGAGCCAAGAACTCCTGCTAAGAAGACCGGTAGGGCCATAGCTCAAGGTAGAGTGCCGACCAGGATCGGTACCCGAGGAGGCTGAGGTCGAGCGTCAGCACAGGCTAGCGCTAGTGGCGTAGCACCACCTCCTGTTGATGCTGGAGTAACAGCCTCGGGTGATCAGGGAAACATAAGGATCACCCAAGCCTTAGATGCCATGCGAGAGATGATGGGGCAGCAGGTCCGAGATCGAGTTGCCGCCTTTACCACCTTTGTTGAAGCTGCCGCCACTGCAACTATCAATGCTGTTGTTGCTACCGTTGTTGCTGTCGTACCCGCCGCTACACTTGTTGTTGCACCTACAACCATGCCTGCCGATGTTCCAGCGGAGAACATAGAGGTGCAAAGAGAAAGACTAATCCACAAGCTAGTGGAGCAGTTTTTGAAACTGAGCTCACCAAGATTTTCGAGGTATTGGAGACCCCGAGACCGCCTCACTATGGATACAAGATTTGGAGAAGGCCTTTGCACTCTTGATGTGCACTAAGATAGAGAGGTAACCCTGGCAATATATCAGTTGCAAGACAATGCCAACACCTGGTGGAGAGTCGCCAAAGAGACTGTATTTCTAGGAAAAGTAGTCCCGTTGTGAGATGCTTTCCTCAAAGCGTTCAACAAATAGTATTTCTTGAGGAGAGCTAGAGAATAGAAATTGGAAGAGTTTCAGTGTCTTCGTCAGGGGACAATAATCGTTGACCAGTATGGGGTCAAGTTTACGGAGCTATCTCAGTACGCTCCAAGGCTGATTGAGGATCCTGAAGAGAAATCTCGGAGGTTCAAAAATGGCCTTCAACAAGAATTGAGACAGCCGTTGGTGCCGTTTGATTTGATTGATTATTAAGAGATTTATCGCAAGCATAGCTGCTTGAAAGGAGTCTGCATGAACAAGTCCCCTCGTATGGATCGAGGTTTAATTCTCATTGAGAAGGGATTCGCTAGGGAAAGAGAACCATGCATGGAAGTAGATTCTAAGTCCCGCCCAACAAGAAGGGTGGATTTAGTAGGTCAATGCCTAGTAAGAGTGAAGTATGTTGCTTTTGTGGAAGGCGACATGGGTCAGCCATGTGCCCATCTAGGCCGGGTGCATGTTTTGAATGTGGCCAGTAGGCCATATAGCTAGGAATTGTCCTAGGCAACCAAGAGGACAACCTCAGTTACCACTGTCGCCGCCGATGGGCTAGATTAGGGGATATGCGCCTTAAAATGTGTCACAAGGAAGATAGCTTAGACTTCTAGTCCAAGGCACGGTATATGCCATTACGCGGGTCAAGCAGAAGCTGCGCCTGACGTGATCACAGGTATGGTTTCGCTGAACAACCATCCTACTTACGCTTTATTTGACTCTGAAGCAACTCATTCCTTTATTGCCAAACAATATGTTAAGCTGTTAGGATTAAGTCCTATATTGTTGGAGTCAGCAATTTGCATATCTACACTATTGAAGGATAAAGTTATTGCTGCTTTGGGTTGCTTTGGTTGCAAGTTAGCGATTGATGAGCAAGTGGGGAAATTAGACTTGTTAGTCCTAGCCATGTATGACTTTGATTTGATAATTGGCATGGACTAGCTCACCAAACAACGAGCTATAATGGATTGTTATCACAAGGCGATTCAGTTTGACCAGTTAGAGGGTAAGAACTTTGAATTTGTCGAAAATTGAGGAGGACCCTCGATTGTCCTTATCTCATCGCCAAAGGCAACTCGTCTGTTAGACGAGGGTTGTCAAGGTTACCTAGCAACTATCGTGGATATGACAGTTGTGGAGCTAAAGATGGAAGACATTGCTGTGATGCAAAAATTCCCAGATGTCTTTCCAAAGGAATTGCTAGGATTGCCGCCAAAGAGAGAAATTGAATTTGTGATTGAATTAGCACCCAGGACAAAGCTAATCTCTAAGGTTCCTTACCGGATGGCGTTATCTGAGTTGAAGGAACTAAAGGTGCAAATGCAAAAATTATTGGATAAATGATTTATTCATTCCAATGCATCACCTTCGGGAGCACCAGTTTATTCATAAAGAATAGATGGTTTGTTGTGCTTGTGCATCGACTATCGGCAACTCAATCAGGTAACAATCAAGAATAAGTATCCACTCTCGAGGATCGATGATTTGTTCGATCAATTGCAAGGAGCGTCAATATTTTCAAAGATCGACTTAAGGACGGGATATCATCAGCTGAGAATTAGGAAGGAGGACATTCTTAAGTCAGCATTTCGTACTCAGTATGGTCATTACGAGTTCACAATGATGGCATTCGAGTTGACGAAAGCTCCTGCTGCTTTTATGGATTTGATTAACCGTATATTCAAGGAATAGTTAGATCAGTTTGTGATCGTGTTCATCGATGATATTCTAGTGTATTCAAGGAGTGATGAAGAGCATGAGAGCCATCTGAGACTAGTGCTGCAGACATTGAGAGTCCATCAGCTGTACGCCAAGTTCAGCAAGTGTGAGTTCTGGTTAACTCGTGTTGCTTTCTTAGGTCACGTGATTTCAGGCGAAGGAATCTCTATGGACCCAAGCAAGATTAAAGCAGTGATCAATTGGCCAAGACTGACCACAGTGATAGAAATCAAAAGTTTTTTGGGATTAGCAGGTTACTACAAATGGTTTGTAGAAGGATTCTAATCATTAGCATCGCCACTGACAAGACTCCTAAAGAAAGAAGAAAAGTTTGTGTGGACAGACAAGTGCGAGCATAGTTTTCAAGAGCTAAAGGAAAAGTTGACTACCGCACCTATGCTGACCATTCCATTTGGTCCTGGAGAATTCAAGATCTATAGTGATACATCATTAAGAGGATTAGGTTGCGTGCTGATGCAACATGGCAGAGTTGTTGCATACGCCTCCCATCAATTGAGACCTCATGAATAGAACTATCCGACGCATGATTTAGAATTTGCAGCAATTATTTTCGCCCAGAAGATTTGGAGACACTATTTGTATGGGGAAAAATTTCAAATCTTCACGGATCATCAAAGTCTCAAATACATGTTCTCTCAGAAGGAGTTGAACATGAGATAACGTCAATGGATGGATTATTAAAGGATTACGATTGTGATATCTTATATCACCCGGGAAAGTCGAACAAGGTCTCCGATCCTTTGAGTTGAAAGTCTTCAGTTGCTCATATATTGATGAAGGAATGGAACCTAATCAAGAGAATTCAAGATTTGGTATTCAAGTTTAAGGTGGGTCACCTTTCGAGTCTTATGGCCACCCTCAGAATTGAACCGGATGTCCAGATCAGAATCAAGTTACTCTAACCGACAGACCCAGATGTGCAAAAGATCCTTCAAGAGGACACTGAGAAAAGAAAGGCTAACTTTCATAGTTTTGATGATGGAAGACTGAGGTTCCGAGAACGATTGGTTGTACTTTACGATGTGGAGCTTAGAGATGATATTTTATCTTAAGCACATCGTAGTAGTTACAGCATTCATCATGGTAGTATCATGATGTATCAAAATCTGCGTCAACACTATTGGTGGTCAGGTATGAAGGCGGATATCGTCAAGCATGTCGCTAAGTGTTTGACATGTCATTAGGTAAAAGCTCAACATTGCAAGCCGAGAGAACTTCTATAACCTCTTGCAATCCCATAATGGAAATGGAAGCATATCACAATGGATTTCGTGACCGGACGATTGAGAAGTCAAAGAGGGAATGATTCGATTTGGTGGTAGTCGATAGACTAACAAAATCAACTCATTTCATTGTAGTTCGAAAGGACCTCCACTTGGATAGACACGCGGACCTGTACGTGTGTTAGATGGTGTGTATGCATGGAGTGCCGGTTACAATAACCTTAGATAGAGACCCGAGGTTTAGTGCTGCCTTTTGGAAGAGCTTGCAAAGTGCTCTTAGTACAAAGTTTCAGTACAGTACGGCTTATCATCCTCAGACGGATGGCCAGTTTGAGAGGTCAATTCAAACCCTCGAGGACATGCTGAGAGCTTGTGTACTAGACTTTAAAAGAAGTTGGAAAGATCAGCTTCATTTGGTGGAATTTGCCTACAACAACAGTTATCAACAGAGCATTAAGATGGCTCCTTTTGAAGCATTGCAAGGCGGCAATGGCGCGGCGAGGCACGGCGACGCGGTGCAGGGAGTCAGTCACGACAGCAGAAGGGCACGCGAAGGAGAAGAACATCTCCTTTGTTTTTTTCCTTTTTTTCTGGTTTTTCCCTATCTCCTGTCACTTTCACGTCCCTCTCTCTCTTCTCAAGTCTCCCTCATTGTTCACTCTCTACCGCTCACGTCTTTTCTCCCGCTCTCCTTTTCCTTTTTGACTTTTGTTGTTTTTTCCTCGAACAAAGAGAAGCCCCCTTTCTCACCGTACATGGCTCCTTGCAAAAAAAAAATGTGATCTTTGTGAAATATTTCATCTCTTTTTTCAATATAGACGAAGATTGCCTATAATCTCCCGATCACAAAAATCCTTTATTTTCCTCATCTCCTGAATATTCTCCACTGATTTTATCGCCTATTGTTAAAGATAAGATTACAATGCGATTTTCTTAAATTCTGAAAATCCACTGTAATATCATATCAAATCTCAATTTCTCACAAGATAATTTTCAGTCATTAAAAAAAAAAAAGGCTTGGGCTAATTTGCTCCATTCGTGGGCTTAGTTTAACTCCGCAAATTAAAGTTTAGAACTACCAATTCAAACCCATCTATCACCAGCCTAATGCAAATGCAATAATAACAAATAAATGCACCTAAAATTATATGTTATGCATTCTAATATATATATATATATATATATATATATATATATATATATATATATATTTTAAGGATAAAATTATCCATAATTTGTATGTAATAAATAAATAATCGAGTCGTCAAAATTTAGGTGTCAACAGCAAGACCAATCGGTTGGCTATAGCCGGTGGCCGGTCGTCACCTATGGCCAGCCGGCCATCGGAAGAGGCAAAGAAAAAGCCAAAAAGAAAAGAGAGGGAAAAAAGGAAAATAATAATAATAATAATAATAATAATAATAATAATAATAATAATAATAATAATAATAATAATAATAATAATAATAATCATCATCATCATCATCATCATCATAATAATTTTATTATTAAAAATTGTCATCGTCAGCACGAGCAGTCTCACGTGGTACCGTCGGTGTCCACGTCAACATTTTTTGGCCAAAATTTGCCGGATGAACTGAATTGGAAAAAAGTGAAAATGTTTAATACTGAATTGGCAAAGTTAAAAGATTTATGACTGAATTGGCAAAAGTGCAATAGGTTTATGACTTTTTGGACAAATTTTTCTTCATTTGAATATTCATTGGTTCAACAAACTAGCCATTATGGAAGTGGATATATGCACATCAATAGAATCCAAATGATAATAGTAATCAAGAAGCTAGGCTGTCTAACAGGTTTGTCGAAAGTTGTAGCAAAGGGACAGTAGCATAAGCTATTTTCAAGTAGTTTGCAAATATTCAGAAAAATAACTGTATGGACAAATCTATCTTTGGAAGCATCAACAATAACTCCAATGCTCTATGCTTCTCCAATTCAACTCCAATGATTACATTGAAAATGAGTATAAAAGAGAACATCTTTGAAGCCAAAGGAGAGACATGTGCAATACAAGAAGACCAAAAATTTGCTATACACTGTGTCTTTAGCAAATGCTTTCTTTCAACTATTTCTCTAAGTGTTGTATTCTTACCGTTTGAGTTATTGCGCTAAAGATGAATTGTACTTGAGTAAGAGCAGCAACTTAGTCCTATAGTATGATTAATTGTGTGAAATTATTAGTGCTTGCCTATTGTGACATTTCTGAGGAAATTACTAGTGCAATCCAACTCCACTTATGAATAATAGTTTGAGAAGCGGACGTAGGCTTGGAAATAAATCCGAACGGCTATACATCTTTCTATGCTACTATTCTTCTCTTTTATTACTTCCATAAGCATACAATATGCCCACGAGCTTTGAAACACCACTTTAACGTGATCCTTACTTAATTTCAGTTATTTTCCGCAAAATGTTGTCAAGATTTATAAAACAACCTTTTCACTCTCTCTAGGTTATATTTTTAGCCCCCAACAACTTTTTGAGTAATTTTCGGTCATTAATATTCTTATATACCCACAATAAACCAAAAACAAAACTGTGACTTTTTCAATTATGGTAACTATATCTTGCATTGAATTAGAAAAATTAAAACAAAAAAGGAAAGTAAATAAATTTGAAGATAGAACTTCTCCTCCTCATTCAAGAAAACGGAAAATAAAAACTGTCCTTACCATAATTATCCTAGAAGAAAAAAATCCTTCAACTTTTTCTTTTGCTACCGAATGCGCAACTACTTGCTAGAAAATCTACGATTGCTGAATAGACACTTATTCACTTAACTAAACAATCATCCTTCTTCCTTCTTAAATAACTAGCTCTCTGCACGGTATTTACCACTACTCCCTCAAACAAAGAAAATGGCCAGGAAAATGTGTAAACCCTTGAAGGTTGTTTTGAGGTCTGTATGTGCTCTCGTGTTATTTGGTCGTGTGTGTTAAGCTATTGAGATGAACCTTTTTAAACATGCCAAAGCCATCGTTAACATCACCAACAATTTGCCCAGTAGGGTAAATCTGACCATCCATTGCAAATCCAAGGACAACAACCTTTGTGTCCAAGTGATTGCCCCCAATTTGACCTAGTCCTTTCAATTCCGACCTAATGCCGTTTTCCTCAATACTTTGTATTTCTTTTCTTATTAGATAAAAAAAAATCTATGCAACACATATTGCAGCTGAAACAAAAGGACGTGTCTTTGTTTCCTGGAAAAAAAAAAAAAGCCTTATCTAATCTGATTTACTTGATAAAAAGGTCCTATCTTTATTTCTTGGCTAGAAAATGAAGAAAAAACGAACAAAAATGTTGAAGAAAGGGAAGAAAAGAGTGGCTATAAAATAGGAAAATGAAACGAAGTCTGCGTAAGATGTTGAAATTTAAACTTTTCATCACTTGAAAATGATTTGGCTACTTGTTTTGGGATCATAAAACTAATGATTAGGGCCCATTTTGTTTCGCGAAAAATACACAATCCTAAAACATTTTCCTAAAAGTGATTGATTACATTATTTGTAATAATTAGCTAACAAAAAATATTTTCTTTATCGATAATAATTTATGCATAAAAATTTTAATGGATGATAAAAATATTTTTTATTCATTCATTTTTTGTAAGAGAAACAAGTGATCATTTTAGGAAAATATTTTTAAATCATTTATTTTTTGCGAAACAAACAAACTTAACTGAACATGTTTTTCTTGATCAATCACATTATTGATGTAAAGATTAATTACATATACAATGGCGTTTGACAGTAAAAATAAGATGCATATATGTTATCATAATTTCTTTTTCATTCTATAAGTAGATTGGAGAAAAATGAAATCATTTACTTATATTTAGATTTGACTGCAAATATTTTGAGAAAACTATCAAAAAAGAGAATAGATAATATCATAAAACACACATGAGCAAATTAATTAGGAAAGAAATTATCAAAAGTACAATCATATGTATAAAGATATGTTGAAAAATAAAATAAGCAGAAAAGTAAACTTGTCTTCAGCTTAATTGAAAGAAAAAAATGAAAAGAAGAAAGAGCGGAGAAAAGCAAAATGATGCTAAAAACAAAAAACAAGCGTCACCTTTATTTAGGGCCGTACAAAAAAATTTTGAAAAGACAGAAAAATATGGAATAATTAGAAAAAAAAAGAAGAAAAAAAAAAACAATTGCCTACTGCATTGTATCTTGAGTGGGACGCACTTTTTCACGATCAATGCTCTTTAAAAGGAGTAGCGGTTATCGTTCACAAAACTTTTTCATCACTTACCATATGGTATCTTAGGGTCCCATGGGTTCCTTTTTTTTATGGTGTATTTGATAATCATTTTATTCATAGTGTTAATTCATTTTTAGTTAAGCAAAAAAAAAATGAATGTAACAAAATATGAAAGCTTCTCATTTGTCAATAGTAACAATCCATAAAAGATGAACATGTAAAATTAAATAAATAATAAAAATTTCAAAATATGAAACATAAAACTTAAATTATAGAATTTCAATCCTCAATCATCCATAAAAAAAAAAAATTCCAAATTCTAACCACATGAAACAAATAAATAAATAAAAACAATCATAGTTAATCACTTAATAATAAATTAAAATTTAAAATTACCATTAACTAAATTAAAATAATTATTAGCAAGACTCGCTATGTATATTCATTCTCCTTCAATTGGTAAACTCTATTTATCAATGATAATTTTCTCATTAAGACAATTCATACTAAAAAAAAAAAGAAGAGATTAAATAAACTATTCATTAATTAGATATATATAAAAAGGAATTATAATATATAAAGGCAAAAATGAAAAGTAGAAAGGACACACACCACATAAAACAAAGTGAGTCAAGGAAGATAATAAGGGATTTTAGGGTTTACTGTTCGAGAATCAGCTGTTTCCAAAAAAATGAAACTAAAAACCGGACCATCTCTCCTTAAAACTTGGAAGTCGACAATTCCACAGTCCAATTCTTTGATTTTCGGTTATGGCCTAATCAGATGCTCACCTTAGGTAACGGATAGTTTTATACAGAAAAGCTTGAGCAAGTTTTTTCAATTAGTGACGAACTTGTGGCAGTTAGAAGTGATTATGGCTAGATGCATTGCCAATGTAACAGGAGAACTTACACATTCACCGCAGGATAATAACCTGTGTGACTAAGTTTGGCACTTAAATTCTTTCACGTGTCAATAATTCAACTTAATTTGTTAGTTATTTGTAGCAGGCCTAACTAAGAGAGGATTATTTATACGGTGCTCCGGCAGAGAAAATCAACGGTCAATTCATCAGATTCCACCACGTGTCTAGGGATTAACGTTGTCCGTACCATCATCAGACTAAGATAATTGAAGAAAAAGAAAAATATGGAAAGAATTTTAAAAGGAAAAGAGAAAACAAAAAGCCAACTACATTTTTATGTTTTGGGGAACGCGTGGCTAGTGATCTTTAAAAGGGTGTAAGCAGTTATTATACACATTTATTCATGACATTCCATATGATGTTTTTATTAGGGTTTCATGAATTATGTATAGGTGAAATTAATAAAACACAACGGAAACAAAGATGATATATTTTTATACATGATTCTTTGAAGATGTTGTTCGTGCATTTTAATAAAAAAAATCTAAATATAAAAAAGGAAGTTAAACAAATTATCTCTCAAAACACGATTTAAACAAATTAGTTCGGATGTTCTACAGTTCGAACCTCACAAACATCGAATCTCTAGTTCAGACACACCAACAATAGACGTCAAATGGAAGAGAGAACTTTCGGATAATCACCATTATAATCGTGCTAGCAATGTCGTGGAGACAATCCTCATTATCCTTGATGTTTTTAACCACGGCCCGTATGAGAGAGAATCACTCTTCTTTCTCACGTCTCAAAAACACAAAACACATGTTTTTGGCAACCCTTTTTTATGCCCTCAATCACTGACCATGTGCACATTGATTAATTAATTAAATAAAAAATAATTAATCAATTTCTTTATTTATATATATAAAAAGGACATAATCTTTATGTGTGCATTTGGAATACATTAACATATATTCACTTTGAGTATGTATGTGCATCATATGCACGTAGGCTCATGACTATAATACAAATTAAATTAAATCTCATGTAATTTAATTTCAAGTCGACACAATTTAATTACAGTAATTACAAACACATTTGCAACATTATTTCTCTCCTATTCCACGTTATCCTAATTGTTTATGGTATGTGACATTCCTAGGTTCATCACTAAGCTAGTAGTAAGACTTATACTAACACATTAGTACTCTCAAAAGAATTAATTGTCACAATTAATCTTTGGGTCCTACAAGCCATAATTGACATCTTGCAATATGCCATG
This sequence comes from Eucalyptus grandis, assembly GCF_016545825.1. NCBI lineage: Eukaryota > Viridiplantae > Streptophyta > Magnoliopsida > Myrtales > Myrtaceae > Eucalyptus > Eucalyptus grandis. Next base: position 40,271,766 of record NC_052619.1, read on the forward strand.
GCTACTTTTAAGAACATAATGAACCTGTCAGCTTTGGTCAAAGTGTAATTCAATCATTTTGTCTTACTTTGTCCCGATCAAACAAAAATCATGGAATATTTGTCAAGTCACCAATTCGATCGTATAAACAAATCTAATTGACATGCATTTTATTCAAGACATAAGCAATTTATTCTCGATTACAACATTGGCCGAGGATTTCAATATATTGTCATAATTAGATCGCATAGGACATCATTATTATACATTGCATGTAACAATGAGACAGATTCCATATTGCATACATCTACAACTTCGTATATGAACAAATTATGACCATCAGGTATAAAGACTAATCAACGATCCGGCATTACATGCACCTGTGAACTATAGTCGTTCAATATACAAGTTAACATTGTACCTCAGGTCTAAGGATTATTTACACAAGATCAAAGCATGAACAAAAGCTTCCATGTCACTAATCGTTCCATATGTGTCACGTTCAGTGAACTTGTCTAATACAAATACTTGTGTTCTAACTCGGGCATCACAATACCCAATGACTTGCAACTCATCATTCACTTAAGTATCTAATACTTAATGGTAAAGTTAAGAACACACCGGTCTCAACAGAATTCTTAATATCCACTCAATAATTCATCGACTGAGAACAATTTAAAGATTCAGTCTAACAATGAACCCGTCACATATATTATTAATGTCTCAAGAATAGGTCTAATTGCAACTAATTTTATGGAATCATTTGTAAATATAAAATAATTGGACAAATTAATGAATACGTCATTGCCATTAATTAAATAATAATAATGATAGTACAACTAAAATCTATAATATGTAACTATTACATGGTAGCTTTAAGGCATACATCCAACAGTCTTCACATGAAAATAATGTCGAATAAATTGATATATCTCTCTTCATGACACCTACGAATTTCTCAATTCATTGTCAGGATAACATTTTAATATAATATTGTTTTATGTGTTTTTTTGTTCCTGTTGATCATTTTGCTAAATAAAAAAAATAAAAAAACTACGGACATGACTTTTTTTGCCAAGGCCAAGTTAGTGTCTTCACCAACTAATTATTAACGTGAAATGAAAAAATATAGCAATTACTTCAATAATTTAAATTGATAAATTGATTCGGTGTGTATCCTCTCTCTCTATATATAGGGCCAGTGCTTGTGATCCTCACCATGTTGGGGGAGCGTTGCTAAGGCCTCCCTTTCGTCTCCTTTTGTTAATACCCATGCATGATGTTGACATGACATTCAAGGACATCTTACCGGTCATGTTAGCATCTTAACTGAGATCAATAGAATGGAAAATCCATATACATGAGGATCAATGGAAAAAGTTTGAGCATGATATTGAATAATCAAAATTGAAAGACAATATGGCAGATTCTTCTTTCTTTTTTATTGCCTCTTTGTGTATAACTTTCATTAGAAATATGACTTGCATAAGTGAGGACCATGTCCATCCAAGACATTGATCATGTCTATCACGGCTCAAATGAGGCCTAGAGGGAATGTCTATAATATTGTTGTTGATAGATTAGGAGATATCTATATAATGATTCTTGAACTTTAACTAAATGTGCAATATCGTCATTGAATTTTTTATTTATTTAATGCAATCCTTGAACTTTAGACTTTGCAATGGCGTCTAAACTTTTAATTTGTTTAATTTAATTAATGAACTTTTGATTCACCTTCAATCTAGTATCCACATTATATGAAAATATCCAATAATATCTTTTCATTAATTTAAGTTCAAGGATAAGATTGAATATTTCATATAATCTAAGGATAAGATTCGAGCAAATTAAAAGTTTATAAATAGTATTGCATATTGGGCTAAAATTCAGAGATCACTATTAAACAAATAAAAAGTTCATGAATAATATTACATATTATGCTAAAGTTTGAGATCATTTTCTCATGGGTTAAAAGATGAAATGACAGTACATGTGTAACGAGTTTGCTAGTGACTGAACGGTTAAAAAGGACGGTACATGGATTAAAGATGAAATGACAGTAATGTGTAACGAGTCTGCTAGTGATTGAACGATTAAAAAGGACTAATAGAAGCTCCCCGGTTCGAGAGTCTGTGTCCGTAGAAAAATAATAATAATAAAACGACAGCGAAGCAGATGAAATTTCGAGAACAACAAAGCCCACGCGCGCTCCCAGACCTTGCGCCGGACTCCACCGTCAGCCACTTTCGGCGCCAACCAAGGCCGCACGTGACGTATCCCGGCGCGTGAGGATCCCCTCAACTCTCCCCCTCCCTCTCTCCTATAATGGGCAAAGATCCAAATAGCGTTTTCAAGGAATCCAAGCATGCAACCGGGCCGAGCAAAAGAACGGTGTCGGATCCACGCAGTGCAATGAAAACGAAGGTAACGTTGATGATGATTTGGATGAGGATTAGCAACATGTGATTGCGTCCATAACAAGATTGAGTCGAGTATCATGATCAAGAGGATGAAGATCACTGCAGAATTCATCGGTGCGGTTCTAGAGGAAAATTGTGATGGAGATCGAAATGATAATTGACTTTTTATAAAGAACCAAATCTTCACTAGTGAAATTCGATATCGAAGAAAGTCTATGATGTGTGTATGTATATTTTCTCTTAGGCTGCAGAAAAAAAAAATCGAAATTCTTATCGGACAACTAGCAAAAAGGGCTTACAATATGTGTGCTACATATTGGAGAACACTGATCTGCTTTATCCATGACATATGCAAATAAAAAATGTTTCTGAAAGCAAGTTCTCGCATTTGGCAGTGGTAGAAATTGTCTAGCCTCATCAAACATATATAAATTCTTAAAATAAGAAAGAGATTGAGAAAACATGAAACAAAATATATTGATTATATTTATATATGAGAATTCAAAATAAGATATATAGTTATACATGAGAATTCAAAATATTGGTATCGATTTGGGAAGGTTGCCAAAGTAGGAAGAAAAGATTGCCATCCATGCCTATGTTTCTGACTATATATACACAAGTACATGTATTTATATACGAGAATTCAAAATATTGGTATCAAGCTGGGAGGGTCGGGGAGGGGGAATGGATAGGTTTATAAGTAAAATCTCAAGCCTTTTTTTTTACACTAAACTTGTGACAGTTAGAGATGATTTTCAAAATCTAATTGTAAAAAATTGACTATGGTTTGGTGCATCACCAATGCAACAATAGAACTTACACATTCATAGCTAGATGAGCAACATGGGCGACTGAATTAGCTTAGCAATCGATTTTTTTTTCGCATGTCAATAATTCTGTAGTGGTTCTATAAGAAAAGATTATCCATAAAGTCCTCTGGCAAAGAAAATCAAGGGTTAATTCACCAGACTCCACTATGGATCCAATATCCATCGCGGGTTCAAGGTTGTGCCTATTTTCTCCATTTTTTGCTTTTCATAATAGAGTATAAGATTAAAAAAAAAAAATCAATCTTCATCCAAGATTCCCGAGCACCAATTACGGAGGTTGCCAAAATCTGAGATCTCTCAAAAATTGCTCCCCTTATTTTGCAAATCTTGAACTGGGATTTAAAAAAAAAAAAAATACCGCCCCAACCAGTTAAATCATGCGATTAACAAAATATTTCAACCGTTGAAAAATCTTGAAAATATTTATAATTAATGGCCATTAATTTTTTTTTTTTTATATTTATCTAGTTATAATATTTTATAATTCTTGGGTTAATATTTAGGTATACTTGTGACAAATTTACTCTAAAATAATTTTTCAATTATTGAAAACTCTAAACTAGTACACTTGTGACAAATTTATCTAGATTAATTTTTTACCTCAAAAAACCCCCCAAACTAGTATATTTATGACAAATGTAATAATCTCTGTTAATTTCCGTCAAATTTTACTATTAGATTTGTTGACATGGAGAACATATGATGACATGGTGGAAGTTGATAAGATTAATATTATGAAAAACCCCAAATTTATCACAGATGCAACGTCAAATTGGTCAAATATGTATCAATTTGGGGTTTTTTCGTGGTATTTATAACGCAGAATTGCCACATCACCATACCATGTCATCATGTGTCATTCACATCAGAAAATTTAATAGTAAAATTTGATGGAAGCTAATGAAGGGTAAAATTGTCATAAATGTATCATTTTGGGTTTTTAGTGGTTAAAAAATTTAATTTTGGATAAATTTGTCATATGTGTACTAGTTTAGGGTTTTCTATAATAAAAAAAATTATTTTTTGGTAAATTCATTATAGGTCTACCGCTTTAAGATTTTTTGTGGTATCGACCTAATTTTTTTTTTTCTTATTAGATATGTCAAATTGTTTTATGTAACACATATTGCAATTGAAACAAAAGGACTTGTCTTTATTTTCTGGCAAAAAAAGTCTTGTCTAATCTAATTTTTGACAAAAAAAAAAAAAAAAAGGGTCCCATCTTTATTTTTTTGGTTACATGATGAAGAAAAAAATAAACGAAAATGTTGAAGAAAGGGAAGAAAAGAGTGCCTATTAGATAGGAAAATGAAATGAAGTCTGCCTAAAGGTGTGTTTGTTTTTTAGATAACTCAAGATTTAGAAAATATTTTTCAAAAAATGATCGTTTATTGCTTACAAAAATAAATCAATGAAAAATATCATCATCACCCACTAAAATAGTAATATGTAAATTATTTTTTATAATGATTATTTTTGTTAACTAATTTTTCTAAGTGATATAACCAATTATTTTTGAAAATGTTTTCCAAATCTAGAGTATTCGGTAAAAACAAACACACCCTAAGATGTTGAAATTTAAATGTCTCGTCACTCGAAAATGATTTGGCTACTTGTTTTGGGATCATAAAACCAGTGACTTAATATGAATTTTTTTCTTGATCAATCACAGGAATTTCATATACAATAGCGTTTGACGGTAACATTAAGATGCATATATTTCTATCATATTATATTTTTTCATTCTATAAGTAGATTTGAGAAAAATGAAATCGTTTACTTATATTTGAATTTGATTGCAAATATTTTGGGAATCGAAAAAAGAGAATAGATAATACCATAAAACACATACGAGTAAATTAATTAGGAAATCTGTCCAAAAAAATTAATTAGGAAAGACAAAATCAAAAGTAGAATCATATACATAGTGATATGTTGAAGAATAAAATAAGTAAAAAAAGAAAATTCGTCTTCAATTAAATTGAAAGAAAAAAGAAAAGAAGAAAGAGCGGAGAAAAGCAAAATGATGCTAAAAAAACAAACGTCGCCTCTTTAGAGCCGTATATAGAAAATTGAAAAAAGACAAAAAAAAAAAAAAAAAGAAGAAGAAGGAATAATTAGAAAAGGATAAGAGAAAAAAAAATTGCCTACTGCGATGTATGTTGAGTGGGACGCACTTCTTCACGATCCATGCTGATTAAAAGGAAGTACGCAATTATTATTCGCAAAATTTCTTAATGACATACCACATGACGTCTTCACATAAAAATAGTGCCGAATAAATCGATATCTCTCCCCATGACATGTACGACTTTCCCAATTTATTATTAAGATAACAATTCTAATCATTTAATAATGCTCTCACTCTTATGTGCGTTTTTGTTTATGTTATTTTTTTATTTTTTTCTCAAATATAAAAAATACTGACACGATATTTCTTGTTGATAGCAAGTTAGTATTTTCACCGCTTTCCCATGTAAAAATTTTTAGGACTTGTGCTAGGACTTACATTAGAACTCACGAAAAACATATGTTCTCATACAAGTTTCACACTGTAATTAAATTTTCATAGAAAACCAAAATCTTCATCGGTGTAAGGCAACATTGAAGAAAATGTATTAAACATATATATTTTTTCACTTAGGCTTAAAAATAATGGTTGAAATTTTTATTTTATAACTAGCAAAAAAGATATACACATTTATAGGTATGCTAACAATAGGTTTTCTTGTACACGCTAGATGCAAATAAAAATGTTCAAGAAAGCAATTTCTCGTACCTGGTATCAATAGAAATTGTCTGATATCATCAAATGTATACAAGTTCTTAAAATAGGAAAGAGATTGAGAAAACAAAAACAGAAAAGAAAGAGGGAAAAAAATTAACTCATTGTGCCAACCAGATTCCTCATTCCACTTAAAACCTAGAAGCTACCCATCGGTACAGATTTCTCTTTTTCTTTTAACCTAAAAACTAAAGTCTGAGAGTTATCTGTGTCATTTCTCGCGGATTAAAGATGAAATGACGGTACGCATTACAAGTTTGCTAGTGATTGAACGATTAAAAAGGACTAGTAGAAGCTCCCCGGTTGGTGCGTCCTTGGCCGTAGAAAAAATAATAATAATAAAACGACAGCGAAGCAGATGAAATCTCGAGAACAACAAAGCCCACGCGCGCTCCCCCTCCTTACGCCGAACTCCACCGTCAGCCGCTTTCGGCGCCAACCAAGGCCGCACGTGACGAATCCCGGCGCGTGAAGATCCCCTCAGCTCTCTCTTCCCACACCCCATAATGGGCAAAGATCCAATCCGAACAGGAGCGTTTTTAAGGAATCCGAGCATGCAACCGGGCAGAGCAAAGGACGGTGTTAGATCACACTCCCGATCGGTCTCCATCCACCCATCACCCGATTCCTGGTCACGCTTTTTGGGGAGATCTTCACGCGCGTGACGTGTACGCCGGACCCTTCTCAAGAGCCTAATAAGCCATATAAATATGCCGTCTCAATATCCACAAGACGTATTTTTAACTAGACTAATAAAAAAATGAAATGTAATTATATACATCACAGGTGAATATGTCTTATTATAATCAATTATAGGTCTCTAGGAGAATCATTGGGCAACGAATCGGGCTTTATACCTAATAATCTCATTTTTCTCATTTCGTTTCCAGACAAATACCCATTTATATTCGATGGGTTTTACATTATCGGGAATACGAGTTACGGGTCATAAAACCTCTCATTTAGCTAGGGAAGCTAATTCAGCCTTAATTGTTCATTCCCACTTATGTCAATTTTGCCTTTGACGGCATTCAATAATAGATTACGACTCATAATCATCGATCATAATTTTATAAGCAACTAAGAATGTAAAAGTATCATCAATGATGATTTCATTTCGATCCCAAATTTCATTACAATATATAATGGAATTCTCAATATTCTCGAAATTGATGTTCCTTTCATGGGTTTGTGCCTCTTCAAAAGTTATAAGCTTTTTGGAAGCAAGCACAACGCCGGGCTCTTCTGGAGCGAATTCTTGATTCATTCCCATTCATTTTCGAGAAGCAGTATCTTTTGATCCTATCGGTCTACCACACTTTAAGTGCGAGGGATTTTGATTCATTTTAGCCTATTATTCGGGAACAACTATTGTAGCTGTAACATTTGCAATTGGAATATGAGATTTTGTTACCTTAGTAGCATCATCTTAGTAGCATCATCAAATGCATCAAGAAGTCTATTGGCCATAGCTTGTAAATGAATTATGCGCTGCACCTTGTTTTCACATTCAGGAATTCTTAGGTCAAATTGAGATAAATTTTTCTAATTCTAGGGGAAAACCTTAATTGATTTTTGTTTTGCGGTCATGGAAGTTGTAAGTATCCTAATTGATGGAAACCCGGTCTCATCAAAATGATAATCTACAAATTTGGCAATAAAAAGACCTTGGTTCAAAAAACCTAATGATAGACGGTGAATTAAACCCAACATAAATGCCCAAACAGCATTCATGACCCATTTTCGTTCTTTTTGGCAGTGTTACAAGCACCTATACTACATAACTAAATTTGCGTAAATGTGAAATATCTTGTTCATAACCAAAACCATTTGAAGGGAAGATTGTGAAAGACTAGCAATGGGGTATAATCTTATTAGAGTTGCTACATGCAAAACTGCATGTCCCCATGCTGTATCGTTGAGATTCGTTCTCAATAATAGAGTGCGGGCAATGATTTGAATATGTTTAATTAAGGATTCTGCCAATCCATTTTGAGTATAAACATATGCAACTGGGTATTTAAGCATAATAGGTATCAAAACTCTTTGATGTAAATTCACAAACATTATCCATCTTTATGCCATTGATTGGATAATCAAGGAATTGTGTCCGGAGCTTTATAATCTGTGCATGTAAACGTGCAAATGTGTCATTGCGCGTAGATAATAGGCAAACATGAGACTATCTACAAGACGCGTCTACTAGTACTATAAAATATCGAAATGGTTCACTTGGTGGTTGTATTGGTCTAGTAATATCACTATGAATTCTTTGCAAAAATAAAGGGGATTCAATATTAACTTTTATTATAGAATGTTTGATAATAAGGTTTCCTTGTGAGCAAACCTCACAATTATAATATTTGGACAATAATACATTTGTATCATTTAAAGTGTGCCATTTTATATTTTGAATTATTCTACGCATTATTGAAGTGCCGGGGTAACCAAGGTGATCATCCCACAATCCAAATTGATCAGAGTTTACCAATTTCTAGGATGTGGTGGTGTAGATTTCAACAGCCTTAATCATGACACAATACAAACCCATAGAAAAAGCTTATAGCTTCTTATAGATGGTATTCAGGTCCATCTTATAAGAGGAAATACCAGAATCTTGCTCATAAATAGTCTCAATATGATACCCATTACGACGTACCTCTTTGAAATTAAGCAAATTCCTTTTTGATCTAATGTTTATAAACGCATCCTCAATATGTAGGATGGTACAATTTTGGTATTCCCAAAACCATCAATAATCGAAACGGGACCTGATATTGTATGAATTTGCGCCTTACGCAATGTCATACTCGAGAAAAAGAGTACTACGAAATATAATGTGTTTGTTACACTATCAAGCAAACAAACATCTCCATTTTTCTCAGTATTTTCCATTTGCATTTATATTGACAACTTTAGGTGTCAAGTATCATAAAATTTGCATATAATCTTTGCAAAATTAAATTCGTAAATTAATTTAAAAGATTTCCAAATATCCACTGCCACTTCAGGAACATAATGATACTTTTAGATTTGAAATTTGGCTTCAGGCCAAGAAAAATAAAAATGAAGAATTGATAGAAAAAGATGAAGTATAAGTTGATTAATAAAAAGAATACATACCTTACAAAAATTACTTACTCAGTCGGTAGATCTTTGTGTTGATAATGTGTTGTAAATATATAATAAAGAGAATAGAGAGATTGAGTGGAGAAAATCAGACGCCAGAGATTGTAGAGAAAGTCAGAGGAGAGAATTTTATTTCAAATATATGACTATTATATCACTATTATATTTACAACAAAAACTAAGCTCTTATTTATAGAAAAACAAGAATGTATTTATCATTAATATCAATGTATCGAATAATACATGTATTGAATATGGAGATGAACGTTCATTGTATAGGGAGATGTACTTAGAATACAAATGTACCATAATAAGTACATTAGATAAGATGAATATAATGAATATTCATTCATGTATTTCATTCATTTATGTATTTCATAACACAAAACACAAAGCATAAAACATAAATTATAAAACTACAGTCTTGAATCATCCATTAAAAATTGTTCCAAATTCTTACCACATGAAATCAAAAGAAACAACAATCATAGTTAATCACTTAATAATAACTTAAAATTTAAAATTACTATTAACTAAGCCTCGCTACATATTCATTTCACTTCAATTAGTAAAATTTATTTATTGATGATAATTGCCTCATTAAGACAATTCATATATATATATAAAGGAGAGATTAAATAAAACATCGACTTGTTAAATATATAAAAAGGAATTATACTATATAAAGGGAAAAATGAGAAGTAAAAAGGAAACACACCACATAAAACAAAGTGGGTTGGGATAAAATTAGGGTTTCCAATTCTGGTTCCCGATTTGAGAATCGGTAGTTTCTAAAAAGTGAAACTAGGAACTAGGCCTTCTCTCTTTAAAAGTTGGAATCAAACTAGTCCCATGGTTCAATTCTTCGGTTTTTGTGTCTACTCTAGGTTCCGTTTGTTTCGCGGAAAATAATTTATTGGGAAAATGTTTTCCGATTTTTCCGACGTTCGTTTCACGGAAAATGAATTCATTTGGGAAAATGTTTTTCATGAAAGGAAAAAAAAAGTCTTCTAAATTAGGCGAAAATGTTTTCCACCTTTGAAAAATGAAAAACGTTTTCTTCTCTTGATTTCTCTTATTTCACACCTCTACAAATCCTCACTTCCTTCTCCCATTTCTTCTTCTTCTTTTCTTTTTTTTTATTCATTTTTTAATTTTATTTTTCTTTTTTTATTCGAATTATTTTTAATTTCCTTTTCCTTTTCTATTTCTTTTTATTTTTTTTATTTTTCTTTCTTTTTCTTTTCTTTGTTTCCCATCTTATTCTTTCTTGACTAGTTATTGCTGTTGCCAGGCGAACCTCGAGCTCATCGATTTTAAGCTCACGCTTACACTCTTGTTTATCATTTTCTTTATTTACTCTACCATGTAGTTGTACATTGCTCAAGCAAATGGCTCTATATACTTTGCTTCTTTTTTCTTTTGTTTATTAGAACACAAAAGACGCAGGGGGAGAACATGCCACTCAACTGAAAGATTCTCATTAGGGTTGTACATGTTTTACTTCTTTTCTCTTTTACTTTTTTTTAAAATCCATACGGACATTTTTTTTTTTTTTTAGAGTAGATAAGCATTTGGTGACAATAAGGGAGTAAAGATATGAAGTAACTTTGCCCGGATTTAAATGTAAGTTCATATTTGATAGATTTATAGGTCGGTAAGTGATGCATGCCTAAGTGATGAAGTTTTAGAAAATATTTTCCTTACCGAACATTGAAAAATATTTTCTGAAATATTTTTAGGTTTTAGCCAAACACCAGAAAATATTTTTTGGAAATGTCCAATCTTCCGGAAACGAATGGACCCTAAATATATGCTCACCTTTAGGTAACGGATAGTTTTATAATGGAAAGCTTGAGCAAGTTTTTTTTTTTTTGAATTAGCGAAAAACTTGTGGTAGTTAAAGGTGATTACGATTAGTTGCATGGCCAACGTAACAATAGAACTTACACATTTCACTGGTAGATAAATGCTGTGTGTGACTAAGTTAGTTTGGCACTTAAATTCTTTCACGTGTCCATAATTCAACTAAATTAGTTAGTTATTTATAGCAGGCCTAACTAAAAGAGGATTATTTATACGGTGCTTCGGCAGAGAAAATCAACGGTCAATTCAACAGATTCCACCACGTGTCTAGGGATTAACGTTGTCCATACCATTATCGACAAGGATAATTGAAGGAAAATAAAAAATATGGGAAGAATTTGAAAAAGAAAAGAGAAAAACAAAAGGCCAACTGGATTTTTATGTTGTGGGGAACGCACTGCGCGGGTAGTGTTCTTTAAAATAGTGTAAGCAGTTATTATTCACATAATTTGTTCATGACATTTCATATGATGTCTTCACATAATGTCGAATAAATTGATATCTCTCTCTTCCTGACACCTACGAATTTCTCAACTCATTGTCGGGATAACCATTTTAATTTAGTATTGTTTTATGTGTTTTTTTTTTGTTCCTGTTGATCATTTCGCCAAATATTCAAAAAAAAAAATTACGGACATGACATTTTTTTGCCAAGGCCAAGTTAGTGTTTTCACCGAACTAATTATTAATGTGAAATGAAAAAAAAAATAGCAATTACTTCAATAATTTAAATTGCTAAATTGATTCCGTCTGTCTTTCTTTATATATATATATTGAGTCCCCCTCATGAATGGTAAGTGCTTATGATCCTCGCCATGTCCGGGGAGCCTTGCTAAGGCCTCCTTTTGTCTCCTTTTGTTAATACCCATGCATGATGTTGACATGACATTCTAGGACAACTTACCGATTGTGTTAGCATGTTGGCCAAGATCAATAGAAATAGAAAAACCATATATTATGAGGATCAATGGCAAATGTTTTAAGCACAATATTGTATAATCAAAATTGAAGGACAAGATGGCAGATTCTTCTTTCTTTTTTATCGCCTCTTTTTGTATAACTTCATTAGAAATATGACTTGCGTAAGTTTGGATCATGTCACTGATCATGTATGTCACAACTCAAATGAGGCCCCTCGTGCGGCCCATAAGAGAACGTTTATGGCATTATTGCCCATGGATTAGGAGATAACTATACAATAATTCATAAACGTTGACTCAATGTGTAATATCATTCTTAAAATTTTCATTTATTTAATGCGATTTTTGAATTTTAGATCTCGTAATGTCGTTTGTGAACTTTTAATTTGTTTAATATAATTCTTGAAATTTTGATATACATTTAATTTAGTCCCTACATTATATGAAAAAATCCAATGTTATCTTTTCGTTAATTCAAGTTCAAGGGCAAGATTGAACACTTTCATATGATATAAAAATAAGATTTAACATGAATTAAAATTTCAAAGATCGCATTGAATATTACCTATGAGATAAAATTCAAGAACCACCGTTAAACAAATGAAAAGTTTAGGGATGATATTACTTATTATGCTAAATGCCAGGAGTTTTTTTTTTTTTTGGCTTTTGGGTCGTAACTAAAGTCCGAGAGTTATCTGTATCATTTCTCGCGGATTAAAGATGAAACGACGGTACGTGTTACAAGTTTGCTAGTGATTGAACGATTAAAAAGGACTAATAGAAGCTCCCCGGTTGGTGCGTCCTTGGCCGTAGAAAAAAAATAATAATAAAACGACAGCGAAGCAGATGAAATCTCGAGAACAGCAAAGCCCACGCGCGCTCCCCGTCCTTACGCCGAACTCCACCGTCAGCCGCTTTCGGCGCCAACCAAGGCCGCACGTGACGAATCCCGGCGCGTGAAGATCCACTCAGCTCTCTCTTCCCACACCCCATAATGAGCAAAGATCCAATCCGAACAGGAGCGTTTTTAAGGAATCCGAGCATGCAACCGGGCAGATCAAAGGACGGTGTCAGATCACACTCCCGATCAGTCTCCATCCACCCATCGCCCGATTCCTGGTCACACTTTTTGGGGAGATCTCGCATTGAGGTTTACGCGCGTGACCTTGTTGGATGCGTTTAGAAACATTTGTGTTCAAAAATTATTATAATAAAAATAAAAAATAATTTTTATTTTGGAAAATAATTTTTAAATAAGAAAATTGTGTTTGATATATTTATTCTTGAAATAAAAAAAGAATAAAAATACGTTTGGTAAACTGTATAATTTTTATTATTTTTAATATTTTTATTTTATTTTTTTCTTCCTTTTGGCCGGTTGCTGACCTCGGTCATGGTCGGCGATCAGTTGACGGGGACTAGCGGTTTCGCCTAGATCGGGTGAAGCCGAGCTCGTCCAATCACCAACCAGGAAACCTCGTTGGTCCTCGATGGCGTCACCGGCCCTCAATGGCCGGTTGCTGTTCATGGTCAAGGTTGGCGACCGACCAAAGTAAAAATAAGAACAAAAGAAAGAGAAAAAAATAAGAAAGTAAAAAATTAAAATTATTTTTGAAAGTGTTCTAAGAACAAGAAATAAGTTTTTCTTGTTTCTTGTTTTTATTTCAAATTTGTTCTTGAAAAAAAAAAAAAATTTAGAACAAAAACGCAAATAAATACGTTTTTGTTAATTTTTTATTCGCTGGAACAAAAAATCAGAAGAAATTATGTTTATGACAAAAAAAAAAAAAAAAACAAGAAACACAAACAAACGGGCCTTGTTCACTGGACCCCTCTCGAGATCTCCATGCGAAAGAGAAAGAGACCGACAGGAACAGAGGGCGGCGGGGCGGGGACAAATGCGAAACCCTCCAAAACAAGGTTTACTCGAGAAGCGCGGCCCCCCCCTTTGCCCCCTTTCTCTCGCTCTCCATATAATGCTCTAGGCGCTGCAGGAGAGTCCGGGCGTCCCGCTAGACTCTTCTGGATCTAACGTGAAACAGGGGAGATTCCTTCCTCCGCTCTTCTCTGGTTCTTTCTCCAGACTTGTTCTTTCGTCTTCCCTTTTGTTGTCTTTATGGTCAATGCGTTATATATCATTCAATTCTCGGGTCGAGGGCATTCGCCCAGTTTTGCCACCCGGAAATAAGGTTCTGCGGTTGGACTTTGACCCCTCGATATTGGGTTCTTCTTCTTAGTCTTCCTCTCGATCTGAAGGGGGGGAAAAACAACCCAGGAATAAAGAAAAAGACATGATTTGTTCGTCAGTTTTGGCGGAGAAACCGTCCATGGCGGTCGCCACTTGCAAGATGCTAAAACCTCCGCCAAAGCCATCGCCTTTTTGTTCCAGACCTATCCTCTGTACTCAGAACAAGAACCCCAACACCGTGAACGAGCCGTCAAAGCCAAGACTGACCATCGCCACCCCTATCCTGGTGATCCCAAGTCAAGTCTCCGTGAGGAGATCAAAGAAAAAGAGGGGAGGGGAGGCAAGGAGGGATTCTTCTCAAGTGGGTGGTCAGCATATGCTTGGCCTGTGTGGTTTTGGGTATTGGGTCCAGGGCTTCAGGTGCTTCCCTTGGTTGGCCTTGAATTTCCACATGGCTTACAATCTCAAGCTGCCTCCCTCAACCTTGCAGCTTGTGCAGAATTCTGGGAATCTGCCGATGGTGGTCAAGCCTCTGTATGGGATCTTGTCTGATGCTATTTACGTTGGTGGTTCTCACAGGCTGCCATATATTTCAGCGGGAGGTCAGTTGACACATCCCTCTGATTCTTAAATATGTCTCGCTCTATTTGAGTTGAACTACTGTATGTTCTTTTGCTGAAAATTTGCATTTGAAGCAAATTTGTAGTTTTTTAGAGTCTTGCATTGTTCTAATTGGAATTTAGAGCTTCCTTTGCTGTTTCTCAATGATTTAGTTAGTTATTTCTATTGACCTTTCCCGTGATGAGTTCCTGATGTGGGTTGTTCCTTTTTTTTTTTTTTTGTGCACTGGGAGATATGAATTGTATGTCGCCTTGGATTAAGTTCTTCAAGAAGTCTGTTCATAACTAGGGTTGGGTAGCAAGTTATTGACATATCTTTGTAGATTTATGATATGTGATTTTAATACATAATGGTATTAGCTTATATTATGTCTTAATGTTTGGAGGTCGAAATTAGAGATTCATACTCACTTGTTAGTGAAAGACATTGTTCACACCAGCTATTCTACTTAATTCTCTAGAATCTCATCAACCATTATTGAGTATGATAATCAGCGGACAGCTTTAACATGGCTGTATCTTCAGTGCTTCTACAGATTCTGTCTTGGGGACCACTGGCATTGATCCCTCTTGCTCGTGAAGCTCTTCCAAACCTCATGGCATGTGTTCTTCTCAGCAATATAGGTGCATCTATTAGTGAAGTTGCTATGGATGCTCTTGTTGCAGAGTATGGCCAGAAACACAACTTACGTGGTCTCCAGTCTTATGCATTCATGGCTTCAGCAGCTGGTGGAATCCTTGGAAACTTGTTAGGTGGATATATTCTTCTTAGAACACCACCAAAGACCATGTTCTTCATATTTTCATCCCTTCTTTCCCTTCAGTTTGCCATGTCATTGATGACAAAAGAAGCATCTCTTGGAGTATCTCAGCCATCAGTTAACACTCTAAAAAAGAAGTCGATCTTGCTTAGCATTAGAAATCAATTCTCAGACTTGTTAAGGGCAGTTCGTGAAGAGAGTATTTCCGGCCCTCTTACTTGGATCGTGCTTTCTATCGCGACGGTGCCAATTCTGTCTGGTTCGATTTTCTGCTTTCAAACTCAATGTCTGCATCTTGATCCTACAGTTATCGGGATGTCACGTGTGATAGGCCAGTTGCTCCTGCTTTTCACGTCAATACTTTTTGACCGGTTCTGGAAAAATGTTTCAATGAGGAGATTAATTGGAGTGGTGCAGGTTCTTTATGCAGGCTCACTTCTTCTAGACCTAGTTCTGGTGAGGCAGATCAATCTGAAGTTGGGAATTCCCAATGATGTGTTCTCCCTATGTTTTTCTGGTCTAGCGGAGACAATTGCACAGTTTAAGCTCCTTCCGTTCTCAGTGCTGTTTGCGAATTTATGTCCACGGGGTTGTGAAGGATCCTTGACATCTTTCTTAGCATCGGCCTTGTGTTTGTCGTCAATAGTTAGCGGGTTTCTGGGTGTTGGATTAGCATCACTTATCAGGATCACCTCTGGTGATTACTCAAGCATGCCTGTGGGGATTCTGATACAGTTTTTGGTGGCTTTGCTGCCCCTGGCGTGGATTCATCTTTTGCCCACGTCACTAGATACTGTTGAGAAGGACAGAAAAAGAGGCTTGAGTAAAAGAAGACGAAGAAACAGAAGAGTCGGACGAGTGGTGTTTGGCTCAGTAATATCTTACCGGCGTGAGAGAGATTCTGAGACATTGAGATAGAAATCACCAAGAGATGTCTTTGCACTTTTGGAATCAGTAATTGAAGTACGCGTGTGGTTACTGATACTTGGCATCTGTCATTTTCCAGTGAAGGAACTCAGATTGGATGACCATTTTAGACTCTGAAAACAATTGCTTCTCCACCCAAAAACTTCAATAACTTTCTTTCTCCTTCATCACTTCAAAGCCGTTATCAGGAAAAAGGGAGGTTCCTGGATGTTTGAACAAGTACATTATTTCTTTGTGATCCTTAATTTCGGGAAGGAATTTGGTTCCTCCATATGGAAGGCTTGAGGAGTTTTTCAGGCCAGTGAACCATTGAGAAGATCTTCAGCACCTGAACCTGCTGCAAGAGCTTTCTGAGGAAATAGGTGGTGCTGGACTCGACAGATAAGTCCTAACATCAGTGTAAAGTGAGATCCTGAGGTTTCCTCCTCCCATTAGAAGCTCGAACTTTTGTCGATGTAAATAGTTTTCTGACTTATAGGAGGTTATGGATGGTGATTTTGGAGTTGAAAAGGAATTGCTTTTGTAGCTGCCATCCATATCTGGCGTTAGCTTCTTCAACCAAACGCCTTTAGGCAGGCCACACTCGAAGAAAATGATCTCTGAAGTCATCGTGCTACTGACAGAGACAAGTCTTTAAGATGTCACAGTTCTGCCAAAAAGCTTTAGTTTTTACTTCGTTGCCTGACAATCTTTACTTGTTCTTTCTCATAGTTTTGTATGAGTCTTTTCTTTCTTTCGGTTAGATTAACGAATGGAATTGGATAGGGGAATATGGCTCTGTGCTGCGCTGAATCTTAGCAATATTAGCTACAAACTGCGGTTGTGTTTTCACGGTTTCCTTTTCAATGGTCTTTTCCAATATGACGAGGGGATCTTGAATCATTCCCAAGCAAGTTATTTGTTGAGATTGTAAGTGTTGATGCATACTTCTCCAATGAGTTCTCTAGGGAAACCCTTAAACAAGTTATTTTCCGTTTCTGTAAAATAGTAGAATGAAAAGCAAGATAAGCATGATGTGTTGGACGTTGTTCTGGAAAAGCATGACTGAACATCATGTATACAGCGATACAGTTCTAAATTAAATAGTGCCAAGAGAAAAAGGAAGTATTTTCACCCTCGATGTAGCTGAGAGCACCCCTTCTCATGGGGACTGACCGGAAGTACATTCTACTTCTCTTCTTTCTCCAACCTGTTTCGACTCTTTTACTCACATGTGTCTCCCAAGCCCCTCTGCCTCATGCCCTCAGATCCGCTTCTTGGTCGCCACCGCCTTGCTACACTGGCGCCACCGCCCACCTCCGTTGCCGATCATCACTTTGCAGCCCTCCTCCTGCCTCGTGCCCTCGGATCTGCTTCTCGGTTGCCGTCACCTTGCCACACTGGCGCCACCGCCTACCTCCATTGCTGATCATCACTTGGCAGCTCTCTCTCTCTCTCTCTCTCGGCCATCTCCCTGAGTTTGTCTCTGCACTTCAAGCACAATCAAGTCAAAAATGTTTTGTGCAATGTCTCAAGCATTTTGAAATCCCTGCTTAAGTTCTAAACTTTCTAGCCTTTTTTATTTCTCGCAAAATACTATAATCTTTTAGATAACTTTAAATATTATAGTTAAGTAAGTTTGATCTCCTCTTACCTCGCGTTTCGTATTATAAATATTACTAAAAATGTGTACTTGTCGTTAGTAACTAGTTACCATCCAAGAAGTAGGGAAAAACTCTCCATCGACTTGGTTAAATGGGTGTCTCACTTACTTTTTGAAAACACACATGGAATTGAGTGGTCATTTAGGAAAAACCCACAGATATATCGTATTAAACATATGTCAGTGAAAATTCTTAGTATTAAGAATTTACACAAATCAATTGGGTTAAATAAATTACAGCGATAAAGCATGAATTAAGCGGTGAACTCTCCTGCAAGACCCGAATAAGCATAACACTACTCGTAAGATCAAGGCAAATAATTTGCCAGCTTATCATTACACAACGAGTATACGTCACACATGTAATCGAGTTCTCAATAACGCAACATAGAAATTGATGCGTAGATAAATAGAAATAAAGGCTGAGAACATAATTAATGTCAAATGCCATGGACGCGATCAAATGCTAGCCGTTCGAAAAATGGAAAATTAGAGCATGCATTGCCTATGTAAACCGCCATTGTAAACAAAACTTTACACACTCCATCTTATCAACCCTTGATTTAAGGGTTAGTGAGAGAACGGCTTGTTAAAAACCTCGAATCAAAGGTGAATGATATCAAATAGCTAAATTTACTGTACCAGGTACTGAAAAATAGAACAAATGGAAATTATTTACTTAGTAAACTCTAATTAGTAGAAGGAAATATACATCTCGTGGGTGAATTTCACATCAATGCTTTATCCCGGTACTGAAATCTTGCACTCCTGAGTGCAACTAGACGAGTCCAAGCAGAGCGTCAGGTAAATTAATATTATGAGGTTGGAACTTTTGATTTGTTTGACACTCGGCAGCGCCATCACTAGAGCGATTACTGGTCAACCTGCAGTCGGTTCTCCTCTTAGGGTTCACAACCCCAGCATTCGACATTTCATATTGGAGACCGAAGAAATCCTAGGATGTGAATGTGTCTGAAGACTTCATTCTGGGATAGCAACAGAGAAATTTTAGGAGGTTTACTCCACAGGAACTGCTAGTAGCACCCGGAAATTTCAATCAGCGCAAACCTTAGTTAAGGTGGATTTTGTATGGCAACGAAGGATGCCTGTGTGATGGATCTTCAGTGGCAATAAAACAGACTAAGCAGATCTCAAAGCATGGTTTGCCACAACTCCGAGCAGAGCTACAGGTCAGCGACATGGCCGTGTATTGGAATCTCCTTCAAGTTACTGGCTCTGGTGTGGTATCTTAACAGCAAGAACCTTTGCTTGTATGCCATTTATAGTACATGAGCGTGGCTTCTCATTTACATAGTTGCCCTAATTGCAGTCTTCTCTCGATTGGGGTAACCGGAAGCACATGGCACTGGGAGTAGCAAGAGGGTTATTGTATCTCCATAAGAATGCAGTCTTTGGATAATTTGCTGTGATATAGAACCAGCAAACATTTTGTTGGATGAGAATTTTGACCCTTCTACATGTATTGGCAGAATTCACAAATCATTGCATTGAAATGCGGTCTGAGGAGGTGGAATTGGGACAATGTCGGCCTCTGGACGACATAATAGCAGAATATTGTTCTGAAGGTGTCGACTTTGATTTAATTAACTCAGCATGTACACCAGGCCATATTGCTTCAAAGTACCTCCATTAGGTGGGCTTCGTGAAGAATGACTTGCATGGACATGGGATCATGCTCCTTCAAATCATACCCGGTTGCAGCTCTATTGATCTTCAGCAGCTTACAAAATAAATCAACATCGCATCATAAATTGAAATGGTCAAAATTCCTTTTGTATAAACAGTTAGGAAAGCTTACTGATCCCCATATGCAGGGAGACTGGTGAGAATGAGGCAGAAAGGGATTTTCAAATTCCTCAGCAAAACAAACCCAGCATGCAATAGGTGGACACAATGGTTGAGGGCTGTAGCTCAGCGGAAAGATAAGTCTTGGAGAAGATATGGGTATGGTCATCCAACTCCCTTCTGGAAGCACAAATAACAAGACCCTCGAATCCTCGATGGCATCACTCTTTCCTCCAGGCCACTCCTCAAGTAGATGGAGAAGATTTGTCCTATCCAAGATAGCAGCGTTGAGCTGGCATTTTAGTTGCAACACATTTCACATAAAAACACATAAGGGAAGGCAAATTACTCACATCTGCCTGACAATAAAGATAAAACCATGTAATAAATCATGATCTGGAAACTGGAACAATGTTACCAAAAGAATTTGCTACTACCAGAACCTATGGAAACATTTCTCTAGCGCAGATGCCTCCAATCAGTCACTTCCGATACATGAAATTTTACTTTTGAGAACTAGGATATAAGCCACTTGTAAAGACATTTTAGCGACGCTAAATGGAAGTGCCGCTCGTATCCACTTTAGCTACAAAGATATGCAAGAAAAAGATTTGTTCCCTAGCTCAAGCATCAGCTCAAGAATTGCTATATCTGCATATGGAAAGCTGAACCTGAAACCCGAGCTGGGATAGATAGGGCAGTTTATTTCATCATTCCTCCATCTTGCTTCAAATTGCTAGTTAGCACGTGGGATATGTGATTTGACATAAGAGAATGGTGTTAAGTGACAGCAAATCAACTATAAAGGTATATCAATAATCAAATATTTAGCCCATGGCAACATATGGAATTGGAGATGCCAAAGTATCTGTAGAGACTCAGATACGTACAAGTCAAAAGGGATGACATTAAATAAACTGTATTGAAGAATTCTATGCATGAGAAGGAAAATTCCTTAACGATCTTGAGGAATTGAAATTACCTTAGACCATTCCTCACATCAAAAGTCCATTTTGCAGTATGGAGTTCTCTTCAGCGAAGACTCCCATCAGCATAGATTATTATAACCACGAAATGCTGAAATATCTATATCTGATTCTCGTTGTCAGCATAACAAACAATTCCTTTCATTACCCCCATAAGGCTATCCAGCATCTCATAGATGGAATGAGAAGCAGCATGTACCTTATCAGCGACATAGAAGCAGTTAGTCCTACCATTAATAACAATCCAACTGCATCCAGGTTCCTTCCTTAAACCCTTTTGGTGCATCATTTTCCTCACTCCAGCTACCATATCCCATTTCCTTGAGGAAGCATGCAGATTAGATAGGGATACATAATTTGAAGGGTTCTCAGGTTCCATACGAACAAGGAAGCTATAAGCCAAGTCTCTCATCTCATGGTTCCCATGCATTACAGAAGCATTGACAAGAGCCCCCCAAACGCTTGGACCAGCTTCCACATGCATATTTTCTATAAACTGTAGTGCACGGTCAAGCTGGTTTGACCGACCTAATATGTCGACAACACAAGCACAGATCTCCACTGTTGGTTCAATCCCATAGTCATTTATTGCTGAAGCATATACATTAAGGCCTTCATTGACCAATCCTGACCGACCACAGGCAGCAAGAACCCCTACTACTGTTATCATGTCAGGCTTGATTCCCAACATTAGCATCTCATTGTATAGAAGCACGGCTTCCTCACCCTTCCCATGAAGTCCATATCCAGAAATCATGGAACTCCAAGAGACCGCATCCTTAAAAGAAGCACCATCAAATATTCTCCTTGCAGCAATTAAGCCCCCCGACTTGCAGTATGCATCTATTAAAGCATTAGACAATGAGACACCATGATCTATTTTCTTTCTGATGGCAAAACTGTGAATTTCTCTCACAGCTGATAAACCAGCATGTGTTACGCAAGCAGGGAGAATGCTTACAAGAGATATGTCATTGGGTTCTATATCATACATAACTATCATTTTCCTAAAAAGAGAGAGGGCTCCCTCTGAATCTCCAAATATCACATAACCATTGATCATTGCTGTCCAAGCAAATACATTTTTAGATTTCATACGTTCAAATATCCTTCTCCCAGCATCCACCTTGTTGTTCTTTGAGTACATGTCTATCAAGCAACAACCCAAGTGAACATCTGCATCTGGAAGAAACTCCAACTCATTCCTCAATATATAGCCATGAAGCTCCTTCCCGTGGTTATATTTCTCAGAATCACCAATGCACAAAGGCAAAAGACTCGACACCGTGAATGCATCTAGTTTTAAGCCAACTTTCTGCATGTTTTGTACAACGTCCCATACTTCCTTACCCTTATTATCATCACTTAAGCTCGCATACCCTGTTACCAGAACATTCCAAGAAGCGATGCTTCTGTCGGGCATTTCTTCGAACAGTTTCCTCGCTTCATTCAACTCTCCGCATTTACAGTACATCGACATTAGAGAATTGGCCACAACCACATCCAAGACAAACCCAATCCTCGCGCTCTTCCCATGAACGACTTTCCCAGCAGCCAAGTCCCCACACTCGCTCGAAACTTTCGACAAGGTCGCGAGCGTGTAATCGTCGGGAACCACATTCCCCCGGCACATTTGATCAAACACCTCGAAGGCAACCTCGTACGCACGACTCTTCGCGTACCCATTAATCAGCGTGTTCCACAGGTAAACGCTCTTGTCGTCAAACGAATCGAAAACCAGTTTCGAATCCCGCACGCTCTTGCAGGCGGCGTACGCAGACATGAGCTTGGTGCCCAGATACGGGTTCCCAGCAAAGCCATCGACGAGAACACGAGCGTGGGACTGTCGGGTCAGTCTCAGAGATCCGTCCTCGATGCAGAGCTGAATGGAATGCAGGAGGGTGGAAGAAGAACAAGGAGAATCGGCTAGAATGGCTTTGGAGAAGCATCGAGAGGTTATGTTTCTGAGTGTTTGCCGTCCAGAGAAGGAGATCATGGGAAAAGGAACTTCACGCTTTGAAGGTTCCGGCTAGAGAGCTGCGAGTGCGACTTGGGACGAGAGGGAGATGGCGGACATGGAGGAAGTACGTAGCTTTCTTCTTCTTGACGATGGGGAGCATGTGATTCCTAGGTTGTTGATTTTTATGTTGAGAGGAACAAGATAGAGATCTTGAATTTTCGAAATTTTTATGAACTAAAAGAACATTACCTTGGAAGTTTTAAATAATAATTAAAAGATACAATAAAGTTTTAAGTGTCCAAGGAAAATGACATGAATAATTATTGAACTTTAAATCAATGTAATGTGTAAGTTTTAAACTTTAATTCAATATGCATCATTATCTAATGTTATCTTTGACTTTAAATTACTGGAAGCATAAGTTTAGTTGACTTTGTTTAGTTTAGAGACTAATTTGAAGTCATACCAAGTTCAAGAATTTCATCGGACAAATTAAAAGTACCAGGATGATATTGCATATTTGGTTAAAGCTTAGAGATTATATTAAACAAATTAAAAGTTAGGGATCACTTATGGACTATTTGTGTTATTGTCTCTTAAATAAACTATAGCGTACGCCGCATTACTGGTCCCGAGCGTACGCCGCATTACTGGTCCCTAACGGCGCCTTCCTATGGTTGCAGTTGCTCCTTTTTAGTTCTTCCATGTCCCTTGTGGAAAGCTCGCAACAAGTTGCTTCTGTCCTTGATCATGCTCCAACCAAGCTTTGCTAGCAGTGCTTCCTTAAAGTCCCCCTCTTTTTTGAAACCCAGTTCTCCTTGGCTTTTGAGAGTGCAGATCATCCCAGCTTCTTAAGGCCGAGCAACGTTGCTTATTGTCTCCGACTCCCCACCGAAAGGGTCGGATAATTGCCTTGAGTTTGTTGCTAATTCTTTCCAGGAACTCTTTTGGCCAGTCGAGTAAATAGGGATACTTTGGGCGACAGGACGAATTAGTGTGGCTCGTCCTGCCCAGGAAAGAGTCCTCATTTTCCGCAGTCCCATATCATCTCCCATTCTCTTCGCGAGGAAATTGAAGTCTTGCCAACCTCTATCAGAAGCCAACAATGGGTTGCCAAGCTATTTAGTACGCTATGCATGGCTCATATGCCGAGGAATTTTGAACAGTCTCTCCAGAAGTTCCTTGGCGTCTTCCTGGAGAAGAAAATGAAGGATTTTCCAGTGTTTAACAACTTGGCGTGTGCAGGAGCAGTATGAATCTAGGCAAAGCCTTGATGGCAGTAATCTTTGTAATGTCGGCTCTGGAAAACGGGAGATAATCTTCCGTAAATAACAAATGGTTCATCACAAGACTTAGTCTCCCTAGTTTAATCTTCAACAAATCTAAGCTGCTTAGCTCTTTGTAGAATACTTGAAAGGGCCTCTGAATATATTATAAAAATAAATATTGGAGATAATAATTCAACTTGCTGCAGCCCTTGGGAGAGTGTGAAGGTGCCTGCAACCCAGCCATTGAGGAGAAGGGTATAGCAACAGTATAAATACACTATCCCATTGAATTGCAGAAAGGTTTCGCAACCCATTAGCTCTCAAGATAGCAGTGAATATATTTCGTTCAACCCCACAAAAGGTTGTCAACATATCGATCTTAAAGCGGGCAAGTCCAATCTTCTTCTTTTCTGCATACAATGTGTAACTTCTTGTGTATTGATTGAGTTTTCAAAGATACATCCATTCATTACAAAGCAGATTGATGACACGGAATAATTTTGTCTAGTTATCGCTCCAAAGGATTATTGATGATCTTGGAAAAATTGTGTAACACTCCAAAGAAAAACAATAAAGGTTTCATTAAAGCTCGAGAACAATTTTCCTATTCAAAAGAAATGTTGAACATAATTTATTGCCTAATATTAATGTCTCATATGTAAGAGTTTTACTGATGTAAGCTACGTTAATTGATTGTAATTTATCGTTTTACAGGGTTGGTCTAATAAGGTAAGATATAAGGTTTTCTTAATAGTCAAATATGAGCATGGCTTGTGTGAGACAAGTTGGGCTCGGCTCGTGACGAGAGGGCCTACCTAAAACTCTATAAATAGCGCTAAGGTCCATTCTCTAACCCTCATTCTTCCACAAACATTCTCTCACCTCACAAAAGGAAGCCGTGAGGGGTGGTTTCATCATGCTAGGATCCGAGGACCATAGAGGAGAAGAACCTGAGCACCGGCTCATCATCTAAGCATCGGATCGTTGCCATTCCATGTAAAGAACAATCACTTTCAAATCAAATACGCAAATCTTTGTTTACTTCTCCAACATGTTCGAGTCTCTAGCTATGTTGATCCTAGAATGCCGCTTCGACGACCAATATTTGGTATTAGAGCTTTGTAGCCTAGAACACAAACTATTGTATGTTGCTCATTTTTGGAAATTATATCCATTGAAATTTGATTTTGAATACATATTCATACTTGTCTTGTCAAGACGAGCGTTTCGATGGGTGGCACACATTCGGCGGAAACCAAACGTGCCGCCCATGAACATTTCAAATTTGAGCAAGCTTTGGATTATTTTGCCCATTTTTCATGATTTTTGGTATGATAAAAGTGAATTTTGATCACATATGAATTCTACTTGCTGAAACGAGCATTTTGGTGGGTCGCATGCCTTCAGGGGAGGCGGATGCGCCTACATGTGCCGCGGTGGTGTTGGCAAGTGATGCCACATGTCGGTGTGTGCACTCACATGTTCACATGCGTGGGCATGTGACCACCTAAGGTGGTGGGTGACGTCTACAATGACGTCACCCCCAATGACTTGCGGCATTACCATGACCATGATGGCGTCATGGATGACATCATTAGGTGTCAATGACGTCATTTCTTGGTGGGTCAACCCGCCCGAATTAACTTGACTTGGGTTGGCCGTTGACCGATCGGACTGATTTCAGGCCGACTCAAGAGGACAAGCGCGTGGATCTTACATGCCACGCATTCCGGTGGCGCATGAGGGCACATGTAGCATCCATTTGGCAAGTGGTTTGCACCGGCGTGCTTGTGTTGAAGTTCTCTACGCTGTGATGTGTTTATTTTATATTTTTGATAATTTTATGAATGCGAAAATACATGTGGAACCCTAAAGTACATGATTTTTTGGGTGTTTTTGTATTTTTTTTATGTATTTTTCTATGGTTTTGGAAATACGTTGCAAGCTCACATGTATATTATCACATAAAGATTGTGTAGAGTACTGATTCATCACTAACATGTACAAGGTTCAGCATGTATTAATGAATAAGCAATGCAATTGGCATGATGTGTGATTTTAGTGACAAATTGTCCTATCATCAAGTCTAAAATCACATGTATAAAGTCAATGTGAGTCATAAAGTTTATGTCCTTGATATGAAAGAGTTTCAATGATTCAATTGGATTGTGGTCGCCAAAGTGGCACACTTGATTTATATTGTGATGGGATGTCTCATGTTCTAATACGTGGTCATACTCCCAAATGAGGTAATTATGTATTAATTCATGAAGAGATGCATGTATAGTATATGGTTGAGGAGTGACTGACTCTAATTGTTTATACACTCAAAGGTGGTGCATTCGCAAAAGGTTAGAATATGTTCTCATTACCTTTGTCATGTGGAGAGTATACAATTAAATGTCATGTATTCTGCCCAAATGTGTTTATATAATAATGTGTGTAGCTCTCGAGATGTGTACGTATAAGGTTTTCAAGTTACACAATACTCACATGATGCCAATTACATATGTTGCTTGTTATTAAGTCACATTATTTGTAAGGGCAACTCCATTGTGATTAAGGTTCTTACTAGGTCAAATTTTAAGTAGTGAAAAGAGGATTTTTTGTTTGGGATGAAGTTGGTGGATGTTTATGTTGCTCTTACTAAAGTTAGCAATCTCACCGTTAGTGGTATGGAACTAGAAAGTATTTGTTACTGCTTCGGAAAAGAGTAATTAAATTTGTCCGTTATTCATGAGGCATTTGATTTAAGAACGCTTGAAAATGATTTACTAGCCGACTGCACTACTAAAAGCATGATAAAAGCCTTGATAGCTTGAAATTGTCTTTCTAATACCGAGATTGGGATAAATGCAAGGATTTTTCAACATATGGTTTGATGGTTCTAATGAGGTCACGGATTACATCCTAAGGATGGTAGATTTGAAGTACAAAATCATACTCATAAAGGAACTCATAAAACCATTGGTTATTATGATAATATGGTCTCAAGATAGCACCATTTAAGTGAAATTGTGTCATTTACTACTTTTGTGGAAAGAAATGACGCATAAGGAACACCGTAATGAATATAAAGCTTCGGAGTTGAAGAGAAAATTCACTCTTGTGATCTTCCAGTGATGGTTTTACTTTGTGTCCATTATTGCCATGTGGCATGTAAAATTGTATCACTAACCATAGATATGGGCTACTTGTGATAAGGGGTGAGCAACAAGAACAAGCTGGATAGGGAATCGCCTGGGCTAACTTGTTCTAGGTGGTTTCCGAGGGGACCAATCCAATACTCGATTCCATAAAATTAGAATCGGTGATTTTCGATTTGGTTCCTTGTTCCAAGGGTGGAACCACTCATTTGAACTGTCCGGATTGTTAACTAAATTTAACTATGTAATGAAATACAAATTTAGTTAGCAATAATTTGATAAGAGACATTTTTTATTTTGTTTGGTTTTCATTCAATAAGTGTCCTTTGACTAACTTCATTGTAATAACTCGATTACTCTAATATCAAATGAAGTTAAATCCTAGGGAAAAAATTGAAAAGCATCCTCAAGTCAATTTGCACATTAAGTTATGAAAGTTTACAATTAGCATTTCAAGTTGCATTTATCTTTATTAGGGAAAATCCCAAATAAGGACTCAAAATGGTCATTTAGTCTCCAAGAATGACCTCACTTGTCGGCCGGTGAGTAGATGCATTTCCGATTCATATTCCAAAAGTAGCTTGATCAGGAGTATTTTTGTCCATTTCTTTTTAAAAAATTTGGTTGTCTTGTTTTTTTTTTTTTTTTTTTTTTTTTTTGGGTCAATGGTTACACTGCTTCATCATATTCTTTATCCCATTTTGTCTTCTTCTTAAGACCATTGAACTTGGGAAGGGCTGGTGAGCATCGGCCATTGGTGATAGTTGGCGAGGGCTGGACACCCATCACCAATAAGTGGGCGAGGGCTTGCAAGCGGACCCTCACCAGATCTGGCAAGGGTGGCCTTAGCGGCAGTTGGCGAGGGCTTGCAAGCCCTCATTGGCCCTTATCAGTGGCCAATTCATCTAACCGTGGCCAAAGGTGGGGAAGGTCGCCCTTCGCAGGGATTCTATTGTCACCTGGACTATGACTAGCTAAGCTCAATCGATATCATCTCCGTCAAGCGTCGTTGAGAGGAAGGAATTACAACTAACATACATAAAAATTTTGAGTTGCATTCTACCGTGGATGTTCTTCTAACATCCCCGAAATTAGGCTAATGAAGGAGAGATGAAATTTTTCGAGAGAAATGTGAGGGCATACAAAAATGAGATTTTAATCAGGAGAGAGAAAACGGACTGAGGATGAGCATGGCGTTAGGGAGGGCGCCAAGCATGGGGAGGTAGAGGCTGCCGACGATGCCAGGCCTTAGGATCTCTAGTAGTAGCTTGTTGCTATTGGACAGACTTGATGGGCAAGCCCTTGCCCAAGGCCAGCAAGAGGCTACCTCACTGATGGCCGCGAGGGGCGACCTCCCCCGCCTCCACCCGCAGTTAGATGAACCAGCCACTGATAAGGGCTGGTGAGGGCCTGCAAACCCTTGCCCGCAGCCAATGAGGGCTCAACAGCCCTTGCCGGCCGTTGTAGAGGCCACCCTCGTCGACCACTGCCGAGGCCACCCTCACTAGATTTGGCGAGGGTCGGCCTACAAGCCCTTGTCCACTGCCGGCGATGGGCGTCCAACCCTCGCCAACCCTCACCAATGGCCGGCGCTCGTCGGCCCTTCCCAAGTTCGATGGTCTTGAGAAGAAGATGAACAGAGGACGAAGAATATGATGAACAATGCAGAATAAAATAATAATAATAATAATAATAATAATAATAATAATAATAAAATAATAAAAAATAAAATAAAATAATAATAATAATAATAATAATAATAAAGAACAAGACAACCAAATTTTTTTAAAAAAATGGACAAAAATGCCCTTGATCAAGCCGTCGGAATATGAATCGGAAATGCATCTATTCATCGGCCAGCGAGTGAGGTCCTTCTTTGAGACTAAATGATCACTTTTGGTTCTTATTCGAGACAAATTTCACTTCAGGTCCCGTTTTAAGAAAATGAAGGCAATTTGAGTCTTTTTTTGAGAGTTTCCCTCTTTATTATTATCTATCTAAATCTAAAAATATCTTTGAATATACTTTATGTTTGTCTATTTTAATTATATTAATAAATAATAATGTTGGATGATTACAAATATGAATGATTGGTTCTCAATCCAAATTTGCCCCACTCAGAAATCAAGAATCGGACCAGGAGGACTGATTCCCAATTTTTGAAGTTGGGAACCAAACCACTTGGTCTTTAAACCCGTTTGGTTTGGTTCCCAAGCAATTTAATGGAACCAGTGGCACGTTCACCCTCTCTCTACCTAGACCAACACACCCATGAAAATTTGTATGGGTTAAACCCCTATGAAAAATGCCCAGACCAACATACTCCTTCCTCTCTTTGCCTAGACCAACACATCAATCACCTTCCCAAACTCTTAGTCTCTTGTGCTCCACGAGGACTAATTTATCAAGTTTTCTGTGGGGCAAAACAGCCCAATATGTATTAAACCATATTTCTACCAAATATGTTACATTGACTCGTTTTGACTTGTGGATTGGACGTAAACCTAACTCGAATTGTCTTAAAGTTTGAAGTGTCCTGCAGAAATGAGGCTATATAATCCAAGATTAAGTAAATTGGACTGCAGAACCACTTGGTGTTATTTCGTATCTTATTCAGATTATTTGAAGGAATATCGGGATGATAAGAAAAATGAATAAAGAAATATTGTAAAGTAAAACTATAATATATAAAATATACCTTCCCAATAAAAAGTAAGTATAACACAAAGTGGACCACCTACTTACAATTAAGTGATAGAGTTATACTTCATTCACTTGATCTAATTATGTAGTATAAATAATGAGTAACGTAGCTTAATCATAGGTATGCTGTTTTACTTCTTATTCCTTGATCTGTTTAAATTAAACCGAATTTGAAATTAGAATAATAAGAAAAAAAATGTAGCATATTTAAAAAGGAATCTTGATTTAAAAAAGAATATAGAATTAATAAGTTATAGCTATTTTAGATATGGCCAACTATATTTCCTATGAGCTAACATCATGTACATATTCTTAGGAATAAGTTAGTTATAGTTTTATTGTAGTTCATATATTTACTCTTACTTTTTCGACATTAATGTTTCATAATCTAGCAATTCACCTAAAATGCGGGTATAGAAAGATAATCTCGAGTTTTAACTTAATCTTTGCAAAATTTGAACTAAACTGTCAACCAACAAATATGACACCTGCTAAGGATATTCATATTCTAAGATAAGAATAAACTTGCATTTGCTCTTATGCCAATAGTTTTCAAATTATTCTTTTCCAATTTTTCTATCATATGACCAGTTGACTAACATTTAATTTTAAAAACTTACACGATGCCTTTTATAAGCATCTTCCTCTTTTGTACGTTTAAGTATTCTCCTTTTTGTATGTTCAACTTTATAAAATTGTGGGACAATACTACAAAAAATCCCTAACCGGTAAATCAGTGACACATTTATCTTGAACTAATTTTCTTATCATAAAACATTTGAAATCAGTAGATCCGTGATAAATCTCCCTTTTGTTAGCTTTTGAACAATACACCCGTTAAAAAACTAAGGTGAAGAATCTGCGAGGCTTTATAGATTGTTCTCTCCAGAGTGATTACCTTGGGGCATATTCAACGGCAGAGCTTGCGAAGAGATACTTGCCAACATGTGAATGCTCACCTTGAGATGGCCGAAGTTTAACGACTCTTTTCATGATCTTCTCTTCCTTGCAAGATTGGGATCCACTGGACGGTGCTTGTTATTTCGCCTTTCCCATGGATGGAGAACGAATTCGAATCCACTTGGCTCATTATTCAGTTGATATCTTACTAGCCCTATAGGAATTAATCTTCCTATTGAGGGAGGGACCTTGTTTTTGTCATCCCTGCAGATTTCCAGTTTTTGTAACACCGATTTATAGGATTAACCAGAAGAGAAGGATCAATAATGCAACCTCCATTTAGCTCATTCATGGAGTTGTACAAGTGCTCTCGCTATCCCCTTAGTCCATGAGAGTACCTTTCACCTTTCCTTTTGCCCTTGGTAAGTCTTTACTTCACAAAGTCAAAAGGAAGCACATTTCAGCACCTTCTCAAGCGCAACGCCGGTCGGTATCATTGAGTCAACCTACAGGAGATGGAATAAGATATGGTCTGAAGTTACAAGTGAGATAGATGTGTAACTAACCTAAGAGTTGGAAGACAGAGCTGCGTCAAGGTCCATATGCTTATGTTGAATTTCCACGTGGGATGCGCATCAGATGAGTCATGTCCAAGTGTTTTATTGCACCGGCAGTCTAATAGGAATAATGGATGGAAGTTAATGAATGATAAATTTGTCGTGAGTGTAATTGTTTAGAATTTTTTGACACGAACATTAATTTAGAATAAATGGGTCTCGAGTGTAATAGTTTGACAATTTTTTTTTATGGTGTTGTCCCTAAAGTGTTTTCTTTTTGAGGTACTCATGCACAGGTATTTGTCAAAACACATTTGTAAAAATAACATAAGTAAAAATATTCTTGAGATCATAAGTGATATCAATTAATATGCCAACATGAATAGAAAGAACATGTAAAAACATCCATTTGAGGTCATATATAGGGCCGAAGGATCCGTACCTAGTGACGATCTAATTGCTTTTCATCCTTTCAATATTAGCCCATGCGGACACGTAGAGCTTGGAATTTCTCCTTGGCCCGTCCTATGAATATCTACTTTTGTCATTATAAATTACAATGAAAGCGTGGGGTTTGAGATTGAATAAGATTCGGGTGTCCTTTTTATAGATTTCCAGATTAGAAAGCACGAGTCACCACTCACCGAAATCCACATATCTCTGTTCTTTTGTAGAGAATGGAATCCTACACTATACGAATCAAGAACCTGATGAATAGGCAAAATTCTGGGAAACTTCTGCAGAATGTCAAAAACACTCTGCTCTTTAATTAATTGTTCATGAAATTCCAACAAGGATGATTTTTGAACTGTAGGTTTGTCACTTTCAAGGGAACAGAAGCATAATTAAAGAATTATGAGGACAGATGACATGGGAATATCAAGGTTATTTTTTTTAAGGGTGTTATACTCACAGAACCTCAGCTTTCATATGCTAATTAGCTTAATGGTAGAATTTTCAACTTAGAATCAAAGAAAAATATATAATTAACGGGTGTTTCAAGACACTTATCAAGTAAAGAAAATTTAATATTTTTAGTACATGCTTTTGTCATATTATATTACAAGTGTTAGCGGATTTATTTAATAAGTTCCATGAGAGTACATGTCACGAAGATTCTCAGGGAAATGGCAAATCTGTGCCCTTTTGGCACAAAAATCATGCTATATATATCTGGTAGCCAGCTCTTTCTTTCTTTCTTTGATCTTTTTTGTCATTAAAGACATCTAATGAAGGTAGCTTCTTAGGCAGGGTATCGTTTGCGCTGTTTCTATTATCTTAATTATATTATGAAGGCAGAGAATTCTGTCCGAATAAGAAACGGATGCCTTCCTGAGAAAGATTGTCCAAAATGCTCCTTGCAAAAATCTGATGCTATTTTTTCGACAGTCACAAAGTTATGCTCAGATCTTTATAACAGTTTGGAAAAACAGACATAAAGCTCCAGCTTTAGAGCTTCTGCAATAGTAATTTAATTGATGACCCAGCAAAACAAGAAAAGTTCTTAACAGAAGGGAGCGACCAGATTGTGCATAGAGGCTTTGCTCGTTGCATACGGAGCACCGCAGTTGATCCCATGCACATCTTCCATGGTCCACAGGCCATCCCACAACACATCCTCATCTGTAGATGTTGATGATGAGGCCTCAGGAAGGGAAGCATTATTGGCATTGAAAACAGAGTAGAACAAACACTGATCATAGCCAGAGCTATTGGGGTAGGCCCCTGCAATCTCCGGTCGGATTTGGGGTGTATACGGGACTCTGTGGTGGTCGTTTTCTTCGAGCAGGGACCAGATGCTCTTCATGTCGACCTGAGTCAGTTGCGGATGCTGCTGCAGTTGGGGCAGCTGCTGTTGTTGCTGCTGTTGCATTTGCTGATGTTGCTGCTGCTGCTGTTGCTGATGATGATGAAATTGTTGGCGACGCAGGAGACGCGCCGCTTTCGATCTCTCGGGGTTGGTGGGAGAGGCCTTGGCCTTGTTCTTGAAATGTGTCCTCCAGTAGTTCTTGATCTCATTGTCTGTCCTCCCTGGCAAGCTTCTTGCAATTGTTGACCATCTGTTTTCATTTTTCCAGTTTCATTTGACAAGTTATTATGGGAACATCTTACTATTATCGAAAAACTTAATACAGAAAACTTGAGAAAGTTGAATTTACCTGTTTCCCCACCTAGCGTGGAGCTCTAGGATGACGCTCTCTTCTTGAGGGGTTATCTGACCTCTCTTCAGGTCAGGCCTCAAGTAATTCACCCACCTCAATCTACAGCTCTTCCCATTCCTCTTGAGCCCTGCACAGACAAAACATATAAGACACCAAATTAATTTCCTTTTACTTCCCATAATCTCAAAATTCAACTCTATGTTTTTCCTTCCCTTGATGCAAAAGCCTAGTGATAAAAGCTCATGCCATTAGAAACAGAATGAATTTGAGGAAACTAGTGTGGTTTGTAGCCCCTCAAAAGAAAACA
This sequence comes from Eucalyptus grandis, assembly GCF_016545825.1. NCBI lineage: Eukaryota > Viridiplantae > Streptophyta > Magnoliopsida > Myrtales > Myrtaceae > Eucalyptus > Eucalyptus grandis. Next base: position 40,305,634 of record NC_052619.1, read on the forward strand.
AGATGAGACTTTTCGATAAGTTTTTGTGGGGGATATCTAGGTAGTAATAAGTACCAATAATGCATAAACAAGAAGGCAACGAATTTAAGAGGATCATAAGGATTACTCCACTAAAAGAGAAATAAACAAATTTAAGAGGATTGCGAGGATTGCATCGCTAAAAAGAAAACAAAAACCATGAAAAGTTTCAAGAGGCTTTTGTGGGCATCCTAAGTTCTAATGGTGCATAAACATGAAGGCAACTAACTAAAAGAAAACATACATAAGATCCAAAGATTAAGAGGTTTATCATGTGGAGATGCTGATTGATTGAGTAGTAAATGAATATTAAAAGCATGCATATGTATGTGTTACCTGTGAGCCTAGCTACAGAATTCCATCTTCCTTCCCCATGCAACTTCACATACTCAATGAGTAACTTGTCTTCCTCAGCAGTCCAGGGACCTTTCCTCCACGCCTCTTCCATGGAGTTTGAGCCCCACCCAAAGTTCCCCGTCATTGCTACCCAAGACATGTAACTCTAAAGGGCTCAAAAAGAGAAAAGGGAAGGGAAAATTATTCTTGCTTAACTAAACAAGGTGGATCCTGAATTATGACTCTTTTGGTTTGGTTGGGTGTAATTCTTTTCCAAAGATCTTCTGTGGCAATTTGAGTTGGTGTGCATCCCATATTTATAGTGGCACTTGAGCAATGTGTTTCATGGCATCACCAAATTTCTGTCGCTTTCAAATCATCCCTATCCTTTCCACTGTTCAAGGTACCGGAGGGTGATCTCTTGATAAAAACAAACCATCCACAATGACCCTTTTAACCCCTTTTCATCTTAAGTTAGTTTTGTTCATTTTGTTGGGGCATTAGATAATAAGGTCACCCCCAACCAAATGACCTTTTTCGAGTTCAATCGAAAGGACATACAAATGGCAGCAGGAGAATTCATTCACCTGTTGAGGCATTGGGTGACATGCTCTTATCAAAGATTATTCACATCTGATTTTTTACACATATTTTTATGATGCTAAAGCAAGACAAAGTGATCGAGTAATCTCTTGGCATGAGGCCACGTATAACTAGTGATTATGCATCTAGACACAATAGTAGCTAATTTAATCAATCAATTTAGATTTTCCAAGCAAAAGCGTGAGAAAAGCTAGTGCACAAAAGAATACTAGGTGGATGGGAATTCTTTACTACTGAAAGCCACAAGGCCACCAATGACTCTCCAACAGCTGTTGTCCTTATATACTAATTAAGGAGGTCGATCCATGTAATCTACAATAAATCTATTATTTTATTGTATTGTTGGATGCCAGATCGGGTTTTGGGGGCATTAAAATAATGAGGCATGGATGTACTCTAATTGCGTCACCAGGGACAGGTGTTGCATTCTGGGTCATTTTTTGTGCTTCTGGAAACTTGCGGGCCATTTTTTTTTTTTTTTCCTTTTAGTTTCTGTACACACCATGCTTCTTTGATAATGAGCTGACGCCCTTTTGGTTTCTATGCTTGATTTTGAGAATTGATGGTCATGCCAAGCTCTCCTTTTCCCTTATGATTCTCACATTTAATAAGAAGTAGGTAGGGTTTAAAGTTTCCCCAAATTAAGAGGTTTATTATTCATGTAATTTATAGAAAATAAATGATTTGAAAAATATTTTTTAAAAGTGATTTTTTACATCACTGACAAAAATGAATGAATGATTTTTTTATCATTTATGAAAATATTTATAAAGAATATGTTGTCAATAGTAAATTTTTTTATCAACTAATTATTTCAAATGATACAAATAATCTTTTTTGAAAAAAATTCAAATTATTCATTTCCCGCTAAATAAATGGAATCTTTTTATCAACTAATTATTTCAAATGATACAAATAATTTTTTTGAAATTTTTTTTTTTCAAATTATACATTTCCTGCTAAATAAATGGAATCTTAGAAGGAAAATTTTATATCACTTTGAAATTGGAAACTGAGAGGAATTGCGTGGTCCCCTAAATGATTTTTCCATGAACAGTGATAATACCTCTACATGTCGAGCAGCACAAAGTATTTCCCTCAATGAAATGATTAATTAGACTTATAATTTTATAGGTCGTATGTAGATTGCTACCAGAATATTCTTCTATAGAATATATTTATAATATCCACTTTTTGATATGTAAATAGGTTTCATCGCAAAACGACATCCTTATGGAGACTTGACTCTCTTACAAGCTCAAAGAAACATCCCCTAGTGTATGACCAACAAAACAAAGAACAGAATCAATCTACTAGTACCAAATTACCAATCAATATCCCTAGACAAGTAATCCCCTCGGCCTTAACCATAGATGTATCAATCAAAACTAAACAAAATATAGACCCTGCATCAATTGCAAAGACTTCCAACACCATTTTTGGAAGCACGAAGGAATAAAGATGCAAAAAGAATGATCTCATAATTCTAAAACATGTCTCTTTTTCAAACTTCGAAATTTTTTGAAGGTTTTCAGAATTTTCCAACCCGAATTTCCTACCCCCATTTTCCCCAATTCCACAGACAGAGCATTAATCAAATGATTTTGCTAAACAAATAGTTAGTATCATTGATTTGTTTAACTACAAGTGCTCCTAATAAAGTGGGCATCCGAAAAAATCTGTCCTTGATACTAAAAACTTGTCGAATTCCTAAAGCTTGTGTGCCCTACAAAGTACCACCTTATGAATAGAGAGATAAAAGATCACTGATTATTTCCGTCGTGATGTCGTGATGTAATGAACAAAATCTTGTACGAATGGTACCTTATCCTTCTTTTTAACTTTTCCTAGAATGTCTTGTCAAGATTGATCATAATATAATCAATGGATGTCTAGATGTTGTGGGGTTACAATGAAAAAATAATTACTTATCTTCTTCTTTTCCAAGCTTGAAAAGACAAAAAATCTTGAAGCATAACCACGATGTTCTAGAAACAAATGCTTTTTCGAAGATTAATACTAGGTACACCGTAAAGTTACACAAACAGTCATAAATAGAATTTCTCATTCACTGATGGAGTAGTAAAGTTACCAAAATTGAAAATTGTTTACATGTTGAATTTGGTCTCTACTTGAGTTTAATAATACACCGTTCAAGATACCAAATGAGAGCCCGCCTCTTCGACGGCACCTAGTTAACTCTCCTAACATATTATTATTTAAATCCTTGACAGCACCGAAAGTTGCTGGTCTTTTAGTTCTAATTTGAAGTCACAAATCTTGATCCGATTTCTCATATCTGATATAAAGTTTTTTTGTTTTGGCCAGATGTGTCATCATAAAGCCAGTGAGAGACTAACCTATGAAAATCTGAAGCAGATCCCAAGAAGAAAAGTTTTTATCACGCTTTCTTTTCTTGTTTATTACTTTTTGAGATGAATTCTGACTTTTTTTTTTTTTTGGTAAGGTGAATTCTGAATTTGTTGTTGTTTAAACTTTTCGTAAAGAGATTTTCATGGCCCAATTTTAAAGTCCATATAATAGTACTAGTGATCAACTCATGACTCTCGCACGAAGAGACTTACAAGACAAAATCTTTTCCACCCTTTTTTAAGATCATAGGTTGTATTTTTAATAAATTTTTAATGCGCATCTAAGAGGGAGAAAATGATAGATATCTAATAGAATTATTATCATATCATTTTCGGCCTGCAAGCGTGGTTCTTCGCAACAATCTATCATTAAAATATCGTACTTTTCGTCTCTATTTGTGAGATAAGTAGATATATATTGAGGATAGTTTCTTTTTCTTTAATCTTTTAGCACGAAAATTTTCTAATACCCGAGACATCAAAAAAGAAATTCAAAGAACCACTTGTTTAATATGATAATTTACATTGAAAGTAGCTAACTAGCAACGTGCTTTCATTAAAGCACTTTTTTTTACGTGATAAGTTTAGAAACATATAAATGACTTAAAAGACAACAAACAACATGATGGAACACCTTTGTTAGTTTTACGTCAAGAAATTAGTAACGCATTCACATCTAGTAAAAGTCAAATTAAGTGTGAAAACACTTATCAACTTTAATGTATTAAGATATGTAACTTGTCGTGACCGTGAAGTTCGTATTATAAAGAATATAATATGGCCCCATTTTACTTATATAATTGCTCAAAAGAAGCTAAGAGAGCCCCTCCTATTTATATCTTTTGGAAGTCACTTTCTAAGTGACTCATTTGCAATTTTATAGAATCACTGTCAATTATTCTAAATGCTTAAACTTTTATATTAATGCGTGATTTAATATTTAAATGTTATAATACTCTCCAGCACGTTTAGTCAAGTTTTTTTTTCCTATTATTAAGTGTGTAAATTTAATTGGAGAAGCAAATGAGGTCTAGAATATTCAAATTCAGGACCTTCAACTCAATATCTTGAAAATTTTATAGATTTGCCGACAACTCTTCTAAAAGTTTAAACCTTTAAATGAATGCGTGATTTATTATTTAAATATTCTAACAACTTCTATATCCAAATAATAGAAAACACAAATTTATTTATTTATTTATTATTAAGACGCATGTATGGGGGTGTTAGGCAAAAGAAGTCCTACATCATATATGTGATGTAAGGTAAAACGGTTAATATTTATTGTTAGTTTATAACTCATTAGCTTAACTTTCTACACAAAAATTGATCTAATTAGCTCAAATATAGATTCTCTCTTAATAATCTCTGCAAATGAAGGTACCGGACTTTTTGTGGTACATTTTTACAATTTTCTATTGCTAAACGAACAAGAAAATCTTGGTATCATGCATATCTACAAGACACTAGTAGATCCAGAATCCAATACAATAAAACTTGTGGTGAAAGAGAGAATCATCTCCATTTCTCCTTTGAATAAACGATTCGACATACTATTCAAAGCGTGGCGGGATATTTCTCGGGGAATTAATTTTTTATACGTCAGTGGAGCTACAAACATTAAATTTTGCGAGATAGTTGCCGGTGGGACCCTGCGAATATTTGCATGTAATTGATTAATAGATTGAATGCTCAAACTAGAATGATTACAAGATCTTTTAAGTGTACTGCTATGTTAACTTTCCAAGCGAAAGAACAAACAAAAACATCTAACTCCAAGGCTTAACATGCGTAGAAGCTAAGGATGTGTGACTTTACAGCAACAAGCCATTACGCTTGGAAGATTATCGACTTTACAGCAGCCGTGATTGACATGTCCGATTCCATGGGATTTGCCTGGCTTATTTTATCGGAAAAGTTAAGAAAATAGTTATTTTTTTGTGAAGTGTGCCCTATTTTTCTGGGTAAATATCAACACATTCTAATTTCGGTGATGTAACTAGATTCATATAGTATTGACACCACACAAATGTTGTCGTACTAGTTTCATCAAGTGCATTTAGTGCGTTCACTTACCATCGGAGATAAGCTTCCTACATAGTATATAGTTCATCTTTTGTTCATTTTGTAAAATATTGGTGGCTAGCGGAGGCGATGCGAGGGACCATTAGCCTCCCAGATTAATAATTCATGCTAAATTGCATCATGACATCCCAAATCTCATATTGGTAGGGATATCATTCAGAGATAAGATAGATCCCTGCGAGGTCATGCCTAGGGATAGAGCTCTTGACCCCCTTATATCCTGAGGGGACAAATATTGGAGAAATTACCAAAAAAAAATAAAAAAATAAAAACAAAACTATAAACATATTGTACTTGTGGTAAGTCAGTACTAAACTTTTCAATTTGGCCAATTGAGTACTAAACATTTTGATAATTTGCCAATGTAGTCTATTTGATAAATTTTGATCGAAAATTGTTGATATGGATGTTAGCCATTTTACGTGATATGATTGGTGTTGATACATAAAATATTTATAATATTTTATTTTATTTTTGTTTTCTTTCTAATTTTTCTCTTCTTCTTCCACTCGGTTGTTGGGCCACAGTGATGTTCAGTGACTGGCCACAAGCAATGACCTATAAGAGGTGACCTTGCCGGTCGTTGCAAAGAAGATGTAATGTGTTGAGTAAAGTCCCTTGAGGTAAAGTTCGTGTTTGTGAAAATTCTTAATGTTTCTCTAAACACCTCTCCTTCTCCAACGTGATATGATTCTCTAAGAAATACAGCTTGGTTAGTTAGAAGTGTTACTGTCCCGGCACCCTTGAGTGTCTCTATGCTCTAAACTAAATTTTTGGGTAGTTTGCCGCTAAAAGGTTATTCTTGAAAGGCTTGAACAAGGTTTGCCCACTATGGGAAGGCATACCTATAGCAAGCTTTTTCTGGTTCCCTAGTTCTAAGCATAGGTCCCCTCATTGCCAATCAACAAAGGAATAAGGAAAAAATAGAAAGAAAAGAGTAAATAAAACAATAAAAAAAATTTAAAAAATGTCAACGTTAGTGCCAACTATGCCACGTAGGATGGCTGGCATCTATGACGGTGATTTCTAGCCAAAATTGACCGGATAGACTACATTAACAAATTATCAAAATATTTATGACTTAGAGCCTGTTTGGTAAAAGTTGTTTTTATTTCCCGGAACAAAAATTTATGTTCTTTTGTTCCGGAGAATGAAAAAAGAAGAAAAATGTGTTTGGTAAAACTTTTGTTTCCGGAAACAAAAATCTATTTTTTTTTTTTTTTTTGTTTCTAGAAATAGATTTGGAACAAAAACAAGAAGTAAAAAAAAGTAACTTCTTGTTCTTGGGAACACTTTCTAAAATCAATTTTTTTCTCTCTTCTTTTTTTCTTCTTCTTTTTTTTTTTTTTTTTTTTTGTATTCTCTTTCTTTTCTTCTTCTTCTTCCTTTTGGCTGGCAATCTCGCCGAACGTCGTCGAGCCTGGAAAATGTCGAGCCATGACCTCGCTGGCCAACGCGTAGCCCCGGCCATTGCTAGGCCAGGGCGAGGTCGACCTCATGCTACCTAGGTGAGGTCGAGCCTTGCCGGTGGCCTGGCGAGGTTCGCCTGGCCACCAAGGCCATCAATAAGGCTTGGCCTCACCTAGATTTAGCGAGGTTGAGCCCGGCGAGGCTCGGGTGAGCTCGGGTGAGCCCCCCGGCCCTCACCTTGACCGATGAGGCTTTGGTGAGCTTGCTGGACCTCGCCGAGCTGGTTGCCGGCTGCTGCCATGGCGGGCAATCGGCCACCAAGTAGGAAGAAGGAAAAAAAAAGGAAAAATATAATAAAAATATTTAAAAATTAAAAAAAAAACAACAAAATTATATAATTTTACCAAACGTATTACTATACTGGGAATATAAATTTTTGTGTTACTAAGCTCATTCTTATAATAAAAAATTGTTCCCGGGAATAAATAAAAAAACATTTTTCATCAAAAATTGTTCCCGGGAACATAATCGTTACCAAACACACCCTTAGTTGATGAAATTGAAAGGTTTAAGATTGACTTAACATAAATGTAATAGGTTTAAGATTTTTTGATAATTTTCCTAACTGAAATAGGTAGTAAGTTTGGAGAAACGGGATAGGATATTTCTAACATCCCTATAGGGGCTTGGCTTTCATAGTTGGCCAACCAATAGCCGAACCCCATATTCATAGCTATCAAATAGTTTTTGGGATTTTTAAAGTCGCTTTTACTTTATTAAAACTCCAAAAGTCACATAGTCATAAAAGCTTGCGAACGCTAATAATTAAATTATGTATGCATAACATTTTTCAACGAAAGTCATCATTTCACACCTAACTTTTAATTATTGTTAGACCTATGATTTTATGATCGTCGATATAAAATTCTTCAATATTATTTTCAGACTCTACTGGTCTATATTGGATAATTACAATGCATAAGTTTTAAACAAATAATTGCGTTTGCAAATTTGGGTTGTTCATCATATGTTAAACATAAAATTAGTGTTTATTACAAAAACTTATGGTGAGCGGTAGAAACGAGGATGGGAAAAGGAATACTTTAGTGAGATGAATTTGGGATATAATATCAACTTCCATAGCGGGTTTGGGATGGGTTAGGGGAGTAATGGGAAGTTAATGAGACGAGTTTGGGATGATATTAGCCAACCTAGACATGTCTCACTTCCATTCCTAGTCGTGTGATTGTTTTGAGTGTTCCTTTTCGAAGAATTAGTCTATGTGGAATGGACTAAGTTCTAATAATAGTATCAGAGTAGAAGCTAAATGTCTTATTAATGAAGTAGACCTAAGAGCCGATTCAATGAGGGTGGGAAAAGATGTTGAGGTGAAAGGGCATGGATATGGTGTGGCTCCTAATAAACTCTTTAAAAAAATGAACAGTCAGGAATAGACTGTATTGTATATCGAATAGGAGTACTGCCAAGCGATATGAGTCAATAATGCTAACGAGAACGTCAATCTTTTAAGCTAGGTAGTCTATGACGTCTCAAGTCTCACATTGATCACATTTGCCTTGTGATATTATTCATAAGTAATATTCACTTCAAATGATCGCACCTCGTGTGCATACTTTGAGTATTTTTTCTAGAGACTTGGCTCACATGGAACAGATTGGATCATTATAATTATTACATGGCTGTTTGAAACATGTACTTTATGTAGATAAATAGATGCTTCGTATCACATACAGAATATAAATTAGACTAATGTTTAGTGCCCTAATTCAACGTAAACCGTGTTGGTCAATTATGCATAAACTCTTTAAAGCACACACAAGAATGGTCAATTCAATGGTAGGATTGAATTGGGTGTCATTTTGAAAGTTTGGGGTGGAATTTATGGCGTCAACCTATATGGGACATTAGTTCTTTCTCTCGTGACAATTGAGGTGGGTGTTGTCAACTTCAGCATTCGCTCCATGGGTTACAGTACATGATATAAACAAAACAGAAGAAAAGGAAAGGAAATCCTAGTAGTGTGAGCAGTCAAAAAGTAGCAATTCGCTACCCGCGCACTAAGCTTGTCTACGACATGTCCATGGTCATATAGATACAAAGAAACACGCTTTGTGTCCCCATATTACTTGGGGAAGTACTTCTATTGGTTGCTTGATCCATAAAATAGTTTCATTCAAGTCGTGTCTTGTGTCGATCTCGTATGGCGACTGTGATCGACGTTGTCATGCGGTGACGCGGCCCATGGAGGAGACGACCATTGACGGACGGCACGGTAAAACATGGTGGGTGCTGCAGCGATCATGCTGGAGCATGAGAGAGAGAGAGAGAGAGAGATGGTTCAAAACATGTGATAGCAATCAAAATTAGCTGGAAGAATTTCCTCCGATCCTAACAGGGAAAAATGGCATAACTAAAAAATTTACTATTCATATCGATTTCGAAAGGTTTTATGTGTTTTCTTCCATTCTTGATTGGAGGGATTGGTGGGCTACAAGTATATATGTTACCCACATGCTAACTTAACTAAGAGTAAATATGAAGGACATCCGTATATCTTTAACTCATAGACGAGGACTGATTGAGGGCAGTTTTCTCTAATTAGAGATGGAGAAAAATATGACTAGTTAACAAATGGGTTATGTTCGACATTTTCTCTCTAACTAGACCTTTGATTCGTGGGTTCTAGGTATGGACATTCCAATGACTGAATTTAATTTAAAATAAACGCGGGCCCTATCCATATTGGTAATCCACCAATCGTATCAAATCATCTCATGACGTGGTATTCAGCAGAATAGGTTCACCCTGGTCAGCTCTTTACTAAGCATGCAATACTTGGTGATGATGTTTTGATCACAGAGGAAAAGGTAGCTAATGAATAAATGCAAGCTTTGTTGAAATTGGGTATTCAAATAAGTTATAAAAAATCCCTTAATATCTAACATTGGTTGTGTAGAGTTCGCTAAGCGCTTTTGATGCCATTGGTTGAGAAAGGATTTATATCCTGTATTAATTCAAGAATGAATGGGTGGAAAGTTTTCTCTAATCAGAGTTAAAGGAAAATATGGCTCTCGTAGACCTATTTTGCAATATAGATATATATATATATATATATATATATATATATATATATATATGATATGTCTAAATGATAATTATTTTATTAATCAAGTATCTATCAAGTTCCGATAAGATATTCTTCAAGTAAATATATCCAAATTATTATATTAAATAGTAGTGTGTTACATTATCATAAATGTAGATAAAATGAGAGATGAAACTTAATAGGTACATTCAAATTTCAAGGCAAATGAAGTGTTTGGAGAATGGATCTCACAACATTTTATGGAGAAAAAAATTCTAAAAAAGAGGATAAATGCTTTATTAATCTAAGAAATGTGTCTAAAATTATGAAACGATGAGGAAGAATTAATTGAAATATACAATTCATGAGAAGTCTATGGATACAATGATTAATGTCTTAAATAACTATTTTGTGTTCCTTATTTTATAGTCGACAGAACCATCATTCCTCTTGAAATTTATTTTCATATCAGGAGATATTCTCAGGCTAAAGAGTTGCTTTTGGTGACGTTCCATTATGCAGAGATGATGGAGAAGAGCTAAAAAAAAAAAAAAAAAAAAAAAAAAGCGAGCTGATGAGCTAAGCATGTTTGTCACAAAGAATGGACTGACGATTGAATGCCAGCTTTTGGTACCGAAAGGCAGAGAATCTGGGGGACTCTTATCAGATTCCTTTGTGCGCTTGAGAGATGATAAAAATATATTATTATATATCAGGTAGGTTGGCTGGCCACACGGTTGAACCGAGTTTGACCGATGAATGTGGAGTTGACCGTACCTATCAATGCAGGCCAAAAAGGGAATTGGAGTCAAATGGGCAGAAACATTTGAAGGTCCAAATTAAATTGCGCGTGTGCACCGCAAAGACCAGTCTTGAATTTGGGTCAATCTCTTTGACCTTGTTAATAATGTACCTGTTTTTCCCTTAATGTCACTAGCAAGTGGTCCTAGGAGACCGCCAGAAATTCTTAGTTTCCACTGTTTGCCAAACATTTAGTGGTTTATTAATTTATTAATTTATGGGTATCTTTTCCCTCATATAATTTGTGCTTATATAGAAGTTTTTTTTTTATTATATATTTTTAACGAGTCTCTCAAAAGCACTTGTTAAGCATATAAATAAGGAAAATTTGTCATATCTAAAGCGCAATTTCTTTTTTCCTTGTTCCTCATATCAATATACCAAAATGAAATTTTTTAATAGATATGATTAATTAATACTTCAAACATCTTCTTTAACAAGATCCTTAAGTCAACACATCAACAAAGACTGACACTCAAATGTCCATTATCATTTTGAGATTATCCTTGCATGATGATTTACATGTAAAGTTTTCATGAAGCAGCATTAAGCATATGTGCTCACTAGCCGGCCTACCTAGCTAGTGATAGCTAGTCATAAACACTTTCATGTCCTTTTTGACAGGGAATATTATGGTCACATATTCCTTCCAAATTAATAAATCTATTTAATATTTACTCCCGAACCCCAACCTGCGTCGTTTTGTTGCCTGTCTATTTGCTGTTTACTTATTATTTTCAGTTTTCCCATTTTATTAGGCTCATTGTTTCGAGTTTGCGAGGGTTTAGGGAGCATAATTTCGTTTTCATAAAAGTTAAGCTTTTTGCCTTTGTTGATAAAAGCAAGTTGAAAGAAATTCCATTATCTTTTTGCTTTCAATTGATACCCAAGAACCCATAAAATACCCTATAAGAATTATGAATGGGTTGAGCCTAGACGATTGAGTTGTGCAAATGGTCAGAGCAATTTACATGCCATTGCAAGTTCCGACTATGAGCTAATTCGATTTCATGAACTCATATATGCTTTTGTTATGATCCACAAATACAATCATAGAGGCTCGGCTACCTAGAAACCCAAAAACAATTATAAGTACCATGAGCTGGTATATAGTTAATGGGTTTTGAACAAACAATTGTCAATTCTTGAGTTGAAAGCTGATCCTTTGGTGTATTTATTCTTTATATATGAAGAAGAAATGGGCGTGAACAATAAATTGGAGATGTTCTTGAGGAATTTAAAAGGATTTTCAATTGTTTTTCTCAATTTCCCACTTTACTACTTTTTACCCAACACAAAATAATTATGTTTGGGAAAATATTAAAAAATATATTAAATAAAGTGGATTTAAATAGCAAGGAAAAGATAGGGCATGTAAAGGATTTTTTTTTTTATTGTTTGATTTTTTTTTCTAATTACACGCATTACTTTCACAATCTTAGATATATATGTACTGTCAAACATTTTGCTATTTATTCAAATAAACTTTATATATTAGATGAATTTTAGTAGTGCAAAAGTTATCTTACGGTTCTTACCTCTCGATCGGAGATTTCATAGAGTTTTGATTATTTTCCTATAACCCTTTAAAAAAAAAACCTAAAGTTTATATTCCAATGCATGTTACAAATTTGACCCTAAGATGAGATGGGGAATATGAACCGCATTTCAATGGAGTGGTCTTCTTAGAATTATGGGTTGATTTTTTCTTTTTACTCATATTTGGAAAATGAGAAAATAAATATCATATTTTACTCATGGCGACTACTAATCAAGGTAAAAGATAATTGACGTAATTGGAAGCTTGCCTCATAAGATCTTTAACTCTAACTATGAATACATCTTTCTCTTTTTTCTGTACATATTACTTTACAATAAGGAGGCCGCATCTTATTTTATTTTGATATACACATTACCTAAGTTTAACCACTCATGATGCTTCATCATAAACTTTACGATAAATATGTTCATTTTCTGTGATCGTAAAGCGTACTTTATGATTAATATTGCTCCATTAATAGTTATATTTTAACAATGCAATTAAATATGACTGATTACAACTCATTTGCACTTTATTATTATCTATATGAGGGGTTTTGAGAAAGATAGTTCAAACACAACTTAACCAATAATGACAATATTCGTTTAAAAAAATCATTTTTTATATATGAGCAAACAATTCTATTGTTGGTTTGATACATTGAAATCATCCAAATAGGATGATTACAAGTATAAGTTTTGCCTAATTGGTCATACATTCTTTTGATTAAAATAAAACATAAAAACATTAGATTTATTGGTTATTTTTTGGACAAAATTTGAATTTTCACAATAATAAGATCATTGGGTTGTTTTTTCATTTGTCTAATATATTTGATATATCTTTATTTTCTTTGCAGTCTTTTCATATTGTTATTCACTTCTAAGTTATCCTCTCCTCTCACCATCACTTACTTTCTGCCGCGGAGAAGTACCACTTGCGTCACTTTTTCTCCAAAATCCTCTCTCTCTCTCTCTCCCTCTCTCTCTGTGTGCTGAGCTGACATTGATGGAACTGATGTCTCCTTGAGCTTGGACAGCGTGGGGGGGAGAAAAGCTCGCGATTGCGTTGCCAATTCACGTCCGAAATCGCTCAAGATAAACTAGTTTAATGCAAAGCTTTCGCCGAAAAATCAAATAAATTCCAAGCTGTTAAGCGAACTGAACAAAAGGCAGGCGGTCGATTCTTATCCCATCACTCGAACTTTGACTCCAATCCGAGCCCGATGCGCTTTTTCTAAAGACACCTTTTTGACCCACGTGTGATGCCGAAGGATCCCTCCCATAGGCTGGTCAACCGGTCAGCTCCCTCGCCTCTCTGGAAACACGCTTTGACGGTCTCCCCCTGTATTTCGGTAGGCAGCCATTGTTGTCATCCGCACGAGTACCCTCCACTATCGGTCGCTGAACCGTGGTCAGGAGAGGGAGCTTGACACCGCCATTGATCACTTCCCCTTTAGTTTATTCGATTATCCGCTCGGCTCTTTTGAAGGAGAAGCACTTCTCATGATTGCTGGAATGCCAAAGGATACAGTGGATTGATGAATATGGCCCCGTTTTGTCTGTTTCCCCGTGCGCTTTTGGTTGTCATGATTGATGACGGGCAACGATCTGCACGATGCCGAGCCAAAGTCTCTCGCCAATGGGTTCGACGCTTAATCGTGAAGAAATATCTCAGGTCCAAGGTTTCGGTCATGTCGACGGAATAGCTTCTCGACCAGAAAATATCATCAAATTAAATATATAAATCGTGGGTTTTTATCATCAGGAAGGAATTCAACCGTAGTCATATGTGAAATCATTGTCTTTGGTCGATTAACTCGTGGGTTTAGAGTGCTTCTATAGTCTCCATAAGAAAAATTTACAGGAATTGATAATCGTTGGATCACAATGTGGCAGGTCTCATCCATTGATTCAAAACTTTTTGAATTTCTACTTATGATGACGACTTTTCAAAATTATAATGAAACTCATGTCATTATAATGGTTTACCATAAAAGTAATTGGTTCCGATTTATTATAATCGCTTCCCAATTTTAAAATTGAGATTTGAATCATAATGTTTAAGACATTGATGGATTTCATAGCCTTCCTAGGCTTGAAAATCATCTCCAACTTATCTCTATTTTAAAACAAAGTAAAAAAAAAAAATTAAAACGGATTCCACCCGAGAATATAAAATTGAAAATCAAATTGACCAAGGTAATTCTATGATGGTTCAAAAATGATAATTACTATCTTACGTTACACAAAAAGCAAGGCTTAAAAAAAAAAAGCCTCTCTCTCACTCTCATAGCAATCCTCCTATTTAGATTGAGAAAAAGTTCTAAAGAGATATTTCGAATAAAAAAATTAGAAAATCTCTTCTCTCTCTCTCTCTCTCTCTCTCTCTCTCTCTCTCTCTCTCTCTCTCTCTCTCTCTCTGACAGCAATCCTATTTAGATTGAGAAAAAGTTCTAAAGAGATATTTCGAATAAAAAAAATAGAAAAGCAAAAATTCCTCTTCTTTTGAAAGAGTTTTTTTTTTCTTTTCATGGCCTAGCTGGGCCACTATCCAAATAGATACTATGTTTACATATAGATTCATATTTCATTTCATTCCATTTAAGATTAGAAATAGGCGTAATCAGACCTGCTCTTTAAATATCTCTCTTTATTTGGGACCCTATTTAACTCTTTTAGCTTCTAATGAATCAAGAAATGGCTTGATTTGTCCATCTTTTTTATTTGATATAATATGTATATGTGTATATGTACATGTAGATCTGTATATGTATTGAGACGCGAAAGCGAAAACCTATGGGGTCGCTTCTGTAACTGGATAACCAGCACCGAAAACCGTCTTTACATTGGATGGTTTGGTGTTTTGATGATCCCTACCTTATTGACCACAACTTCTGTATTTATTATTGCCTTCATTGCTCCTCCAGTAGATATTGATGGTATTCGTGAACCTGTTTCTAGATCTCTACTTTATGAAAACAATATTATCTCGAGTGCCATTATTCCTACTTCTGTAGCTATAGGTTTGCATTTTTACCCAATATGGGAAGTACATATACAGATGTACATGTACATATGTATATGTATGTTTGTATACATATACACATATACATTTCATTCGAACCATTGACATAAGGATTTTTAGTCCTTTGCTTTGTCCTCATCTAAATCAATCGGGAACCAATCAGATAAAGCCTATTCAGTTTGGTTCAGTTCTTAAATTGAGCCAGATCGGTTGCACTCCCCAAATTTACTACCAGGGGATTAGCTACTCAAGGAATGATATCAAGAACGGGCTTGGTTTAATGGTTAATAATAAGAAATCTATGTGAGGATTTGGTGCACATCATGATATCCATTTTCCACATTGGCTACTGCAACAATCTCGGGTTTGAGAAATCTATTTTTATTCTGACTCACATCTTATATGGTCCTCTTACGGTCAATGGGTTATCTCCTAAACGCAAGTTGGCAATTGAATCTCTAACATCAATAATATAGTAAGTAACAATCAGTCCCCGTCTAGAAGATATCCACTTTTTAGTTCGTGAAAATCACACTGGAGGTCACTCAATCTAGTCATTTTCCAAACAGCCCAAATGTAACTTCGCTTTCATTGAGGTTTCTGTCATAGGCCCCACCGACAACTCTTTAGGAATTTGGCAACTCATTAAGCTTCTTTCACTATCAATCTAACGCGACAGCTTCAATGCGATATTACTTTCTGAAACGTAAGAAAAATTGAGTGATCTATAGTAAAAGTTATCCAAATTTGAGTAAAGTTCATTTGAAACTTTATCTGCAACAAATTTGTCATGGAGTCAAATACGTTAGCGAGGGTTTTTATGATGTCAACGTATGATTATACTAGCCCATGCAAGTCATCTACGCTTTAAGAGGTTGGTTGAGTAATCGATCATGCAGTCTAAAGGCAGCGGATCCTCTTATCGAGTCGTAGGTTTTCCTCACTTAATCAAATTGACGAGGACGACAATACGGCACTACAACAGCGGTTGTGTGATTGTAATGCCTATCCTTGTTGAGAGAACTGTCATGAAATCGAAAACAGTCTGCTGACTCAAGCCGCATACAAGTTGAGATGCACTTCAGAGCGTGTAGCTGCACTAGCTATTTTTGTGTCTATCAGTTGAAAATAGCTACTAAACAGATGCAGAATACAGTTCCCAGTGACCAGGGCTGACGCCCATGAGACACAATTCTAGGCTCATATTCACGTTGAGCTGATGCTAATCTCTAAACAATTAATCACTGTTTATGTGGCTCTGGCACAGTTATACTTAGGTCTTGGCGGAATGAGTGATTCGCATTAACGACATTCCTAGCTGAAGTTCAGCAACCAATTTTAGTTGCTAAGGGGCGCTATAGAGTTAACAGTGCAGGTACATGTACAAACTGATACGAGTTTCAAGATAAAAGTTCAACGTAATCTGGCTTTGATCAATTGTGAACAGGATCAAAATATAAATACACGGATGCAAAAAAAAAAGAAAAAAAAAGTCAAAACAGTAATATTCTTTGCGATCAAACTCCTTGAAGATGAGTTCAAGATCAGTAAGTGCAAGAGACATTAAGCTGGTAGCATCTCTATTTGGTCTGAAACAGAAGGTTGCAAGTTCAATGCCCTAAAGTGCATCTTTCCTTGCATTGGAATTGACCCACCTTTCCTTTTATAGTTCCCTTGGACCTTATTAATCTTAAACAAGCCAACAGACACATTTTTGTTCCCCTCAAATAATCAGATTAGGCTACTCTTTAGTTCCATCTTCTTTGCTGTTATTTTCTCGAATGGAATTTATAATGACCAGATGTTAATTATCTCAGATTGGTAACTGATGAGGTTTGCTCGGCATGAATCCGAACTGCATGACTTCAATGCCAACTTTTCACTTGTGCTAATCAAACATTCTCCAATCTAAACATGCTTCACTCTGCAGTTGGTCTGATAAACATCGCTGTGGCAGAACACCCGCCAGCTGATAAAAGGGACATCAATTAAGCCACCCTTGTTAAGATGGATGATGTTAAGGAGGAGTCATCCCTTGCTCAACTATCAAGTTTGAAATTACAGTTGATCGAATTAAGCTTCATCATTGAGGAAGTAAAACTGTAGAAGATTCTTCCAATTCTGGTATGATGACTAGGTTCTTCCTCTTAGCATATCAGCAATCAAACAGAGGTATTCACTTCGCTAAGTAGATTTCAATGAAAGACCCACTTTTAGTCAGTGTCTAACACTAACAGCACTAGCATATACAAAACCACAGCCAAATACAGAATGAACACTCTCAGTTATGTGGCCTTCGATCCTCAAATCTTTTTGTTCAAATAGCCGAATTTGAATCCAAGATTTCTGCATTATTACAATCAACAAAATCGAACTCATGTCAGCAAATTCTTTCATTAACTTTTCATCCCTTCGAAGTAGAATGAAAAAACGAAAAAACACTTGATTGTATCGAGGGACAGAACAGTGACTCTATATGAGGAAATATTGTAAACTTTTGCTAAATATTGTGAAATATTAGAAATAGCATTATCTAAATATGCAATGTCTCAAACCGTGTAAGAAAAAACATCGTACAGCTTTCAAAAAGGCTATAAATTATCGAAGATTAGATTTTTTTTTACATATATGATGTTTGATACTGGGTTACGATACATCCTATCTTATCCTTTCCGGACATATTCAACTCTTTTCAAACAAAAATGTCTCTACTCCTTTCTCTGAATCATGGAACTTTGCCTTCCAAAGCTGTTAGAAAGAGGACAAATGACATAATTGTGCAATTAGTGTAAATAGTTGACTGTTGCGCAACTTTAGAATTCATAGTGCTGCAACTAAAGTTGAGCCAAGTCATTCCCAGTTTTACCTAAAAGGGAAAAGCCCGCTGAACTCAAACATGGACCTATCAATGCTAGAATGCTAAATGACATGCACAGTAAGTCAACAACGTTGAACGCTCATTATTGGATTTGCAAGGAAAAACGGGTATCGCTAGTAACTTCATCACTCATCCCTCTTTGACAATCTTGGCTTGAAGGTGGAATTTCGTTGAATTTAATCGAAAACCAAATAAGAAATGTATTGTCGCCACAATGTCGTTTTTTAGTTCCTGTAACATCGTCATAATGAAGGAGTTGATCACTGAAAAATACCTACCTGTTAATCAGTGGACTAAATTAAGCTTACATCAGACAGCGGCCCTCATTAAGTTTCACTATCCTTTCGTTTACTTTTGCTAGTCACTTCAAGAAAGTAAGTCGTGTATCATGTGGCCTACAAACTCGATGTCATCGATTCGAGCGTTGAAGCGCCCTTGTTTTCCGTCTCAATGTCAGCGTGAGAGTCCTGTGATGCTGATGAGGTCAAAGCAAGAGCTTCCCTCGAGGACCCGAACCGGATCTTTTCTCTCTCAGGTGTAGTAAAGGGATTTATGGAGTTTAATAGACAAAGAAGTTCACCCCTGCTAGATTTGAGAGAGCCATATCTCATGTTAACTAGTGGGACAGTAATATATGATATGATGTGAAATAGAAAGTATAATATAAAGAACAACAATGTTAAGAAGAATGGATTTGGAATGCGTTTTTAAAGTCTTTACTGTAATCCAACACAACACTTGATAAACCAATTAGATCATGTATGAATTATTAACGCCTTGAGGATTGTCAGTTTCGAGATAAGCCTTGGGGCAGGCCTGAAGTTTTATTTTATTCATTTGCTGCCCACCTTTGGGGGCTGAAACGAAATACATCGCTTTCAATCGCTTTTGCGATGCTGATCAAAACCCAACCGCACCTTTTCCTTTTATCCATCCGCATGATCTTACGAGCAATAATGGCCTCCAGTGCAATTATTCATAAGAAGAAGAGAAAGCAAAGAAAAAGAGTTGAATCAAAGGCACGATTCGGGCCACATGAATCCAAGGTTGGTTCATCACTTTCATTATTTCTCCTTGGCATCGCCTGCGTCTATAGATCAAATCTGAGCTTAACAAATGATTCTGCCTAATCTCTTGTCATTCCAGAATATAAGGAGCTCAGAAGAAAATTCCACAAAAGAAAAGGACTAAAAGTGAAATTTATAAAAATTAAAAAGCCCAAGTGGCATAGTTTACTTGTAATCTTGTTCATTTTCTAGATAACTAAAGAGTTGGCTTACTAGTAATGATCTCCATTTTTCTTGGTTATTATAAATAGGGTTAATATGATTAAATATCAAAGTTAGTCGTTCCGTGATATTTACTTTAAACTACATTTACTTTAAATTGAGGGTACGATTTTTTTTTTTTCATGAAAATTGTTTGCAAAAAAATTTGTTAGTTTTCATGATAATTTTTTCTTCAGACGAACCCCAAATTTATTCTTAAATTTACTCTTACAAAAAATTAAGCTGATACCTCAAACTGATTTTATCCCGTCAAAATGCTAAGATTATCCGTCTCATCTTAACGAGGTATCGGAGTAAATGCTTACGGAAGTACCTTGAACACATCGATTTCATAAATGGAATTAACCCTCAAAACTCCTTAGATTATTTTTAAAAATAATAGAGTCCTCGGGTTATTTGGATCTAGAGTAAGAGCGGACTCCTAATGCTCGAATTCTTTATATAGAAACGTTAAGGAGTGAATTCATGGCGAATTTGGGTTTAGTAAGTACTAATTATAACTTCGATTGGAACTTCTCAGGAACACATGCGATCTATAAACGGCACTTATTCTTCCTAACTTTTCCATCCCTCGTTGAAGAAACTTAACTTCGATCCACATCCGAAGAATAAACCGACAAAGCATACAAGACACATGCATAACCTGATCGTGAAAGTTAGATCCATCGTGATATATTACAGCAAAGGAACTTTCAACTCACAAGTAGCACAATTCCCAGAAAATCCAAGTCCCAGAATAGACTATTATATGACAATACTCATTTTTGACCCTACACCCGAGCTCCGGTCACTCCCCCACCACCGCCCTTATGCTCGATGCCGCCGCTATAGGGAGTGTCTCGGTAGCCTGGCCCGTACCGGCTGCTGAAATGACCCGCGTGGAGCGCCAGGATATACAAGAACTGAGTGATCGTCACGATTATCACGAAAGCTTCCAACACTCTCAGCCTCCATCCTCTGTACCCTCCCACATTTATCTCTTTCCACGCCAACCTACGCATGCCAACACGATTAAGAAACGGGGCAAAGACTTCACTGAATTAATTGACTATGTATGATTCTCCCAGAAACTAAGTCGCTGTTTATTGGTCTCTTACTGTCTACTACCTTTTAAATTAAAAGTTTGACATGTTATCATTATCATAACCAGATTCTGCCAATTTATTTTGCATTTATGGAATCAAATTTCACATCTCACATGTCATTCCTACTTCGAATTGGAAGTAAGAGGGTGGGTCAAATTGCCCCACAGGATTTATATATTTCTTTATGTGTTGTGGGACTTCATCTATAAACTTCAACTTTTTCTATTGGACTTCTCTAATATTCGTAATTTTAATAGCCATACTTCAAAGTCTGAAAATTAGTTTGCCTATTCATGTAGCTTGCCAAACCGTCGAATCTTAATAAAACTTAATCTTTCATTTTACAATCTATATAATCTCTTTTCCTAGCTTCAACTTTATCTCAATCATTTTTGCGTGTCGATCTTATACAGACTTATACCTTCTATATTGGACCGTGATCTATTTCTCTGCCAAACTAGATCTCAACCATCGGAGGAAAAGAAAAATGAAATTGAAAGAAAAAGATAATCTGTCCTTGTATCTTGAGCCAAATAAGTTAAATCTCGTTTTGCTAAATAAAAATGAATTAGAACTTGAATTAGCCAAAAGAATTTACCCAAAGGCAAGAGCAGTGAGGGCGAATGCCACCACTGAAGAAGAAGCAGCCGCAGCCAAACTGTCGCCCCGCCATGCCCTAATGTGTAGGGCGCCCGGCAACTTCGAGACTATCCCGACCACTCCGGCCGAAAGCGCGAACACGAGGAAGAACATCGTGGCACCATTTCCCCCGACACCTGCCCATCATCTCTCCAGGTCAAATGGGGAGAAAAACAATAAGAGACATCATAATCTAACCTACTCATTTCCTAGATAATAAGGATCGGTTCTCTATTTCCATGATTTAACGCGTACGTCTAGAGACCTGTCGTAATTATCTCCATGTAGAACTAATCGAGTCGAAAAATTAAGAGGCGCCCTTCTGTTAAAAGAATGATGTTTCCCAAAGATCTTGACATAATTCAATTTTTTCCTTCTCTTTTTCCCTTAGTCTTTAAAGCTCTCCAGAGCAGTTATGAGCTGTGAATGGGTGTGTGCTTCAGCTCAACGAGAGAGAGCTTAACCGGGATGAGCGGATTGGCCGTTGATGTAGCGGTTGATGCACCAGCTAGCGAAGCCCACCACAATGCAGTACAACACCAGGTTCAGGAACAGCAAAGGCCCCGCCATGTTCCTCGCCATTTTCTCCTCTCCTTTCTCACCCCACCAAAAACTCCACAAGAACTCGAAAAGCCCGAACCCTCTCTCACTCGCAGAAACACAAGAAGATCACTTCATATCATTTTCACAGGTCCTATATAGAGGACGAAGAAGAGGATGCTCTGGCATGAGACCCTAGGGACTCTCTGCATGCACTGAACACGCGTCGGCCTTCTGGGCTCTGCAAGTGTGCTCCCTGCGTACAGGTGTCGGGGCTACCTGTCGAGCTTCCGTCGAAGATGCCTTTGGCTTTATTCTTGTTTGCTTTCTTTCCGGAGGTACGTGTAATCTACGAAATGACGATGCGTTGTCTTGAGTACGTCCACCCGGCTCGTATCGACCGCTTTCAAGTATGCAGTACATGCTCTCAATACGCGTAATAATTTATCTTAAGAATGATTTGTCCTGATATGGTACATGAAGAGGGGCCCACAGGATCGGCTGTTCGTTTGCAAAACCGGACCAAGTTTGTGTTTTAGTGTCCCTTGGTAGATAATAGGAAAATTCAAGAACAAACGCCCTGGTAGAGCACCCAACTGCATTTTGCATCGAAGGCATAAAGAACTTTGTGGTACACAATGTAATGTTTCATATGGAATGTGCAAAAAGATGACAAACAGACAAAACCTAGCTTTAGAGAAATCCACGTTCGCGGGTGTAATTTTTTTTTGGTAAAAGAACATGACAATATTATTGCAAGCCTAAGAGTTCTTAAATAAAATACCAAAAAATGGGGCATCCAACAAAGTAAATCCTAAAGGGGTTGGGGGACGGGCTACCCAAGAGGAGGGTAGGAAATTCATTTTACGGGCCTTGGCTACCCAATTGACAGCACGATTGACGGACCGACCACAATTGACCAAGGTGAGATTACAACTGCAAACTCATTTTTTTTCTTCGATTGAAGTAGCTTCAAGGCTTCGGCTATGGCCAACGCCTCCATCTGAATCGCTAATGAGGCTAGAACAATCTTAGCAAAACCGTCGAGGAAGGTCCCTTTAGCACCTCTGATAACCCCTACAATGGCACCTTCCATAGCTCCTTCAGCATAAGCTCCATTAATGTTGATTTTCAAGGTGAGTGCCTTCGATGGGATCCAACCTTGCATCATTGACTTGTTTCTAAGTGAAGTTTCAACTTTTGATTGTTCCATTCACTAAAATTCCTAAGTGACGTTCTTGCTGAGCTAATTAGGATCTTCGGATTTGGGGGTAGCCTCCGAAAAACATAGTCATTCCTCACTTCCATATATACCACAAGAGGGTTGTGACTTCTTCAAAGGTCCGAAGTTACTCATGCTGTACCATTTGAACTTGGAGCCAGAATTCTATTTGCGTGATATTTTGACGGGATACTTGGATTTTAGCCTCAAGATTCGACCAAACTAAGTTGGTCCATGAACAAAGCAAGAATAGATGTTTATAAGATTCCACCTCCTATTCACAAAAAGGGCATGCTGGCTAAGATACATTTTTTCTTCGGTAAAGATTCTTTGTAGTAGGGGGTGCATTTTGACAAATGCTCCACAAAAAGACCTTAACTCTAGGGGGTACTTATATTCCAAATACAATTCCATAATTTACAGGGCGGCTAGAATGAAGATGTTGCTTGCATACTGCGTTGTGGACTTTCTGTTTTTCAAATCATATTATAAGCACTTTTCACTGAGTAGGTACCGGACTTGGAAGCCATCCAATTCATCTTGAGTAGCACAAGAGCAAAGTAGCACTGAGAGAACTTCCTTCATTGTTTGTTTATCAAACATTCTTTTGAGCGTGTGAACATCCTATCTATTCTCTTCTTATATAATCAAATCAACAACATTAATTGGATAATTAGAGTTGGTTGGTCCCTGATAATACCTCGTTTTAGCCACTTGTCTTCCTGGGTATTGATATTTTATCTTGTGTCTACTAACCATATGACTAATTCTAAGATAGTATCTCTTCCAATCAACAAACTCTGCCAACCCCAAGAGGGCTGAAATTCCCTCCCTTCATGCCAAAAAGGGGATAAGTACACTAATGGTGCCATAAGTTGTGTACGGCGCTCACTTTGGTGCCAAAAGTTTCTGTCGGATCACTTAAGTGCCAAATCGGAGGAAAAACGCTCACTTTGGTGCCACCGGCGAAAGATTCCGGCCAAAATGATTTTTTTTTTTTTAAAAAAATTGATAAGCCTTTAAATGACGTCGTTTTCGGTCCTCCTTAAGAAAACGACGTCGTTTTGCCGTCCTACATGGATGGCTTCATGGAAACGACGCCGTTTAGCTCACATGGGGAAGAAATTAGGGTTTCGGCGAGGTCGAAGCCATGGCCGTCGTCGGGGTTGGGGTCAGAGTCGGGGTCGAAGCTGCAGCTGCCGAGTGGCCATCATCGAGGTCGGGGTCGGGGTCGGGGTCGAAGCTACGGCCGTCGAGTGGCCATCGTCGGGGTCGAGGTCGGAGTTTGAGCCGCGGCCATCGTCGCGGTCGGGGTCGAGGTCGAGGTCGGAGCTACGGCCACCGAGTGGCCATCGTCGGGGTCGGGGTCGGGGTCGAGGTCGAGCTGCTGCCGTTGAGTGGCCATCGTCGGGGTTGGGGTCGAGGTCGAGGTCGGGGTCGAAGCCGTGGCCGCCGAGCAAGGACCGTCGAGGACGGCGACGGCCGGAGATTAGGGTTTTCGGGTGGGGGAGAAACCAAACGGCGTCGTTTTGGTGTTTGGATGCTGACTCGGCTCTCCGACGAGCCACGTCGGCGTCAAAATTAATAAAAAAGGCCACGTCGGATTTCCGGCCAATTTCGTCGGAGTTGGCACCAAAGTGAGCGTTTTCAAATTTTTTGGCACTTAAGTGATCCGACGGAAACTTTTGGCACCAAAGTGAGCGCCGTACACAACTTATGGCACCATTAGTGTACTTATCCCTGCCAAAAAGACCTCATAGGGAAATAAATTCCTTTGAGGATTTTACACCATAAAAACAATTGATCATGAGAAAGTCCCCATGTTTGTTTCCCAAGCATTGCTTTGTTAAAATCCAATGAGTCTGTAAAACCCACTCCCTCACTATCTTTTCTATTTTTAAGCACCTCCCATCTTCTCCAATGAAGGCCTCTTCTTGATTCACTATTCTTGCACAAAAACGCAGCAATTCTTATTTCTATAGATTAGCAAATCCAAACTAGGATTTCTAAAATAGACATCACGTATTGAGGAATTGCTTGAATCATAGCTTCGATCAAAGTTTCTTTCCTTGCCTTTGAAATTGAGTTTTTCTTTCCAACCATCAATTTTCATGTTCACTCTATTGGAACAAAAAAAAAAAAAATGATAATAAACTTTGGAACCTTGGAGTAAAAACACTAGAAACTAGAGGGAGAACTTTTTATTGAGAATGCTTTCTCTTCTTTGTGTCTTTGTGGACTATGACTTGATTTACTACTCATGATTCCATTCCTTAGTATAGGAACTGAATCTCACAAACGCCAATCATTACATTTAATAAAGAAAAAACATAGCAACCCACACATCATTAAGAAAGAAAATGAAACAGCCCCATGTCGAAGAAAAACGCAGCCATCTTAAAATCTTTATGGCTCTTTTTCAATGCTTGCATGTTTCTCATCCAAGAGCTGTTGTCCAATAATCAATTTTATTTTATTTCAACAGCTTCCCTTAAAATTGATTTTGGAATTCAACAACTCCAAGCATCGTCTTCATTTATTCAAACAAATCCACCTTCAATGGTTTAGTTAAAATATCTGCAATATGATCTTCTAATTTGCAGAAATTAAGCTCAATTTCGCCATCTTTTGACTTGCTCACCAATATAGTGATACTCAACATCATGTGTTCACTCCCGCCATATAAAAAAAGGATTTTTTGGCTAAAGCCATAGCCGATTTATTATCGCACATTATTTTGGTAGGGCCTGTCTATTCATGCATCAATTTACATATCATCCCACAAAGCCATATTGCTTGACATGCCACTGAAGCTAACACTATGTATTCTGCTTCAGCTGTCGAGAGTGCAACAACTTGTTTTATGAGGACGAAAAGATTACTCCTGATCCAAGAGAAAAAGTATATCCAGAAGTATCCTTGTGAGTTTTGATATCACCTGCCCAATCACTATGTATGTATCCAACCAAACTGAAATTATCGATATAAGAATATAAAATTTCATGATCACGAGTTCCATTGACATGGTGTATAATTTTTTTTGCTGCCTGCAAATGTAATTGGTATGATTTCTCTAGTAATCGACTAATAATTCCCAAACCATAAGTAATATCTGGCCTAGTAAAAGCCAAATATCTTAAATTGCCAACAATGCTTTTGAAATAAATGGGATCTACTAGTTTGCCGGTTCCTTCTTTCTTCAGCTCCAATCATTCTGCTACAGGAGTCCATATCAGTTTGAGTGATTCCAAATTCAATTGCTTCAAAATATCATTAGCATATTTCTACTATGAAATAAATATGCCATTATTTGTCTGCTTCACTTCAAGGCTTGGAAATAGGACATCAATCCTAAATCTATCATCTCGAAATGACTAGTCATAGCCTCCCTGAATTTGGCAAACATCTTTTCACAACTCCTTGTAAATATCAAATCATACCATTAGTATTTGACTTGATATATGGTGTATGCTCATACGGACACTTTTGAAAACCATGCTCTAACAAGTACGTGTCAATCCTTGTGTATCATGCTCAAGGTGCCTGTTTTAGCCCATACAATATTTTCTTTAGTTTATAAACTTTATTTTCTTGCCCTTGCTTCTCATACATATAGACTTCCTCTTCAAGAACACCATTGAAAAATGTTAATTTCACATCTAATTTGATGGATCTTCCATTGATTCTGAGCTACAAGTGCTAAAATCATCCGAATGGTAACCATTAGAGCTATTGGTGCAAATACTTCAAAATAATCAATACCTGACTTTTGCTTGTAGCCTTTTACAACTAGCCTAGCTTCATATCACTCCACATAATCGTATGGCTTGTGCTTTGTCTTGTACACCCACTAGACACCAATGGGCTTCTTACCGAGAAGTAGAGAAGTTAGCTCCCATGTGTCATTGTTTCAATGGAGTGGATTTTTTCATTCGTTGTTTAGATCCACTTCTCATCTACTGCTATATCATCATAGGATATTGGGGCCACATTATGCAAATAAACAAAAATTTATCATAATTTCATCAGTGATTCCTTCATTATCATTGTCATAATCTCTTGTGACCACATAATCCTTGAATCTTGATGACGTCTCTCACAATCATTATGAATGACATATTGACAATTCTGAAACTACTCTTGGTGAAGAAATTAAACTACTAGGCAAAGATGATGTATTTTTTTCAATTGAAGATTTTTTTGTCTCTCCCGCTAATTGTTCATCTTCAATGGTGATGCTATTCTAGTCAATTTTCTGATTCTAGTCCCAGGCTTCATCTTCAAGAAATTGGACATTCTTACTGATGATTACTTTCTCAGTGATTGGATTATACAGCTTATAACCCTTAGTTATGTCACTTGTAGGAACAAAAGATCTGGCTTGTTGCCACTTCAAGCCTCTTTTGGGTTCTTCCAAGGACACTCCTTGCTGGACACCTGTATAGCACATATACAACATGTGCAATGGCTTCTGCCCAAAACTTCTTGGGCAAATTTTAGCCTTTAGCATACTTCTTGCCATTTCAAAAATTGTCATGTTATTTCTTTCTGCTATACTATTTTGTTGAGGAGTATAGTTGGCATTCAATTGATGTTTCACTCCATGAATTTTACTGTATTTATCAAATTCATTCAAAGTGAATTCTCCTCTTTATATGATCTCAACGTCTTTAGAATAAAGCCACCATGCTTTCAACATAGACTTTAAATTCTTTAAACTTGACAAAAGCTCCAGATTTTTCTCTCAAAAAATATACTTATGCCTTTCTGGAAAAATCATCCACAAAAATTCACATGTACCTTTTTTGTTTGAATGATTCCACCTCAACAGGGCCACATATATCTATGCACCAACTCCAAAGGTTGTTTTACTTTTCTATCTTTCCCAACTAGAAATGATTGTCAATGTTGTTTTCAGACAAGACATCATTTGCATAAGCAATTTGAATGTAAATCAAAGGCATGCTGGTCACCATCTTTTTCTGGACTAGTAATTATAGTCCACGAAAATTTAGATGACCGAATAAAAAAAACCATGACTAGTTATTGTCTTTCATCGCTTGAAAGTTCAATAGATTCCTCATTTGAATAGTAAGGAAGAACATCCAATTCTTTGTCATCTGCACCGTGGTGATCAACTTATTGTTTACACTCATGATGGTGCAAATTCCATTTTCAATGTGGACTTTGTGGCCTCTTTTGGAAAGTTGCCCAACACTTAACAAGTTTTAAAAAAATTATTGGCTTAGAATAAACATCTATGATGGTAACATTAGTACCATCTTTTGAGTTGATATTAATGTCACCTTTGTCCATTACAAGAACTTTAAATTTATTCCCAAAATTAACTTCACCGTGAACCATCTCATTCAAGTGTGAGAATAACTCTTTTTGGCCTAGCATATGATTATTGCACCCAATATCAAGGTACTGTCCACAATACTTGAGTCATCCTTCTTGCATGCTAGCACCACATTTTCCTCATTGTCAATGGTATGCGCCTATTCTACCTACTCATATGACACCTTTGCTTGACATTCGGATTTGGAATGTCTGAATTTGTCACACCTAAAACACTTGACCTTTGATTTGTCCCATGGATTATATTTTCTAGTGGAGTTGAAATTTCCACATCTGCATCCTCAACCACCTCCACGACCTCGGCCAGCATGATAGCCTCCTCGGCTTGATTAAGTGACCTGACTTCGCAATTCTTGCTCGAGATTCAAGTTGACGGACTTTTGATTCATTATTTGCTCATGCAAACATAATGAACCTATCAACTACTTCAACGTCATGGTTTACACATCTTGCGCTTCTTTGATTATCATGACTATGTAGTCAAATCTTTCAATCAAAGACCTCAAGATCTTTTCTAAGATTTTCACATCTTGGAGTTCTTCACCATTAAACCTCAATTGGTTAACAATGGTTTGCACGTGATCCAAGTACACCAAGATTGGTTCAGAGTCATTCATGCGTAAAGACTCAAAATCACCTCGAAGTGTTTGAAGCCGCATCTGTTTGACATGATCATTGCCTTTGTAGGATTGTTGAAAAATATCCCACGCTACTTTCACAGTCTCAACGCTTGATATTTTTTCAAATATCATTTCCTCCAGGGTTTGAAAGATCTCAAACAATGAATTTTGATCTTTCTTCTAGGATTCTGGCAAAGAATCTTTCTCCTCCTTTCTTAAAACATTGAATGCTTTAGCATCAGCCACTTCGGTGTAGCCATTCTCCACCAGCTTTCACAAATCTTGCGATTTGGAAAGAACCTTCATCTAGACAGACAAGTTATTGAAATTCTACCGTTCAACTTTGGAAGTTGCAATCGAACAAAACTGGTGAATGTCATTTCTAACTCTGATACCAAATGTTGGAACTAAAAGAATGATAATAAATGCGACCCCAATTTCTAGAGTAACAAAACTTGAGTACAGAAAACACTTAACTGCAAAAATTTAGGAAAGTGACATTTATATGTCAAAATCGGGACAAAATTGATCAGTTAAGTGCCGGCAGCGAGAAAATTCGGCAAAAATATTGATGTGATGATTTTCCGATGAGGCAAGTGCAAAATGATTGTTTTGCACTTTGACGTAGCTAGACAAGTGCAAAAATAGTGTCGTTTTACTGCTGACATGGGTAAATAATTAATATATGTTAATTAAATTAATTTTAAAACTAAGTTTAAATTAAAAAAAAAAAAAAAAAAAAAAAAAAGATGGAGATTGCAGGCAGCGAGGGAAAAAGCTCGACCGGGGTCACTAGGCTCTCTTCCCCCATCGTCACCGGCCCTTCCTAGCAACGGTGAGGAGGCAATGGTGAGAGCTCAGCCCCAATTGTTCTACAATTGTCTTTTTTATTATAATTTAAATTTGGTTTTAAATTTAATTAAATTAAATTTAATATTAAAATTCAAATCAGTGTCAAAACAACGTCGTTTTGGCTTTTTTTTTTTACTGAGTCAACTCTCCAGCGAGCCACGTAGGTGAAAAATATTAATAAAAATTACCATGTAGAATTTTCAGCGAGATTTGCCAGACTTAACCCTTAAGTGTCTCATTTAAGAAAAAAAAATGACACTTATGTATTACTTTTATAATTTTTGGTACATAAGTGTCCCTCGAGACAAATTTTGGCATTTGGGTTGTTCTTTTCCCGATAGTAAACTTTGGAAACTTGGAATAGGAACATTAGAAATTGGAGGCACGACTTTTTATTGAGAATGCTTTCTCTTCTTTGTGTCTTCATGGATTATGGCTTGATTTACAACTCATGATTTCATTCCTTTATATAGGAACCGAATCTCATAAATGCCGATCTTTACATTTAATAAAGAAAAAATATAACAACCCACACATCATTAAGAAACAAAACGAAAAAACCTATTGTTGAAGAAAAACACAGCTATCGTAAAATCTTTATGGCTCTTCTTCAATGCTTGTAGTTTTCTCATCCAGTAACCGTTGTCCAATATTCAATTTTATTTTATTTCAACACACTCTTGCTAAAATTCATGCAAACATTTGTTTTTTAGAGGCTACCCAATCCAAAGGAATACCTTAATATTTCTTTGTTTTATTAATTTCCAAAACTCACAATTTTGATGCCATATTCATTTCTTAGAGACCATGAGCAATTTAAATCAAATGAGATACTAAACTTTCTTAGATTTATAGCTTGTTCAGATGCATAGCAAATTGATTCAACAGTAAGGCTAAATTCTAGCATTCCTTCACTTTTTCATCCGAGAAAGAAATTGAGTCATCAGCCAAAAAAAAAAAAAAAGATAGGAAAGGACTGTACATAACCTATTTAGCTTTATGTCCACTATTGTTCCTTCCTAAATAGCATTTATCATTAAGGCTGAGATTGTGTTGACCATCAGTGTAAAAAGATAATGAGGCATGGGGTCTCCCTATCGAATGCCCTCATTGGTTGGAAAGATTCTAATGACTCTCCATCAAACTTCACATTAAAGGAGACTAGGGTAATGCATTTTATAATCCTCTTAACCCACAAATTGCTAAAACCCATTTTCAATAGACATGTCTCTAAATAGTCCATTCCACTCTATTTATGCCTTTTTCATATCCAATTTAGTATAGCCTACCATTTTTTCTCCCTTTTTCTCACTCTCAACCGATGCAACACCTCCTACACAATCAAAACATTATCTTGAATTTGCTGCCCCCTACAAAGGCACTTTGCTCACCTGCTCTAAGTCTTGAAATCCACGGTTTCAATCTTTTTGCCAACACTTTAGCTATGATCTTGTAGGAAAATTACAAAGACTGATTGGTCTAAATTGATCCAATCCTTTTGGATTTTGAACTTTAGGAATCAACGTGATGTGATTTTTATTCAGTTTTGGGTTTAGATGTCCAGACTTGAAAAAAGACTACACTTCTTCAAAGACACTCTATTTGATATCCTCCCGATGAAATTGGTAAAACTGTCCATAAACCATCGGGGCCTTGCCGCCTCCATAGATCCCATTTGGAAAACAACATTTTGTAATTCTTCCATTGTGATATTTACTGATAGTTGTTGATTCACTACTTACAATGGTTGGGCATTACTTCAAAACAGGGTCAAAATTCCTTATTCTTTGAAGAAGTCTTCAATCATATCTTTCAAAACCCTTGTATCCCATACCCATAAGTCCTTAGTGTTCTTGAGCATGGAAATTCTGTTCCCCTGTCTCATTTGAATGGTTGTAGCATGAAAAAATTCCGTGCTTTTATCCCCCCCTCCCCTCCCAACTTTAGCCAACTAATTCTTAACCTTAGTCCCTAAAACATTTCCTCTTGACACCACAAGTTTTCAATTTGTCGTGCCTAATTATTAATAACCTTCTAAAGTTCGTCTTTTAGCATCTTAATCTCCTTCTCACCATTCTGAAATGTATTGTAACTCTACTTGGACAAATCTTAAGAGACCTTTTTGATTTTCTATACAAGATTAGTCTCTTTTAAACTTGATAGATTCCATGATCATCTAATAATATTTCCACACTCTTCATGTTCCAACCAAAAGGTTTCCAATTTAAAAGCCTTCTTGCTTCTCACCTTGTCAACTAATAATAACAGTAAGAGGGGACTATAGTCTAACCCTATAGCTAGTAATGCGAAGACCCCCACTTCTAGAAATAACATTTTCCATTCAATGCTGTAAACTACTCCACCAAGCCTCTTTTCTCACATATTCTTATCCTTCTTGGTTATTTGCCCATGTAAATGCATAGCCTTTACTTTCTAAAACCATCAAACCACAAGCATTGTGGAAATATCTAAATGCATTCACACGATACTGCTTAGCCTTTGTTTTCCCCTCTTTTTCCCAATGATACAACATTTTATTAAAGTCACCAACACACATCCAAGGTAGGGAATTTATGTCATTCTGCTGCTGAATTCTTTTCTCATAACCTCAATCTTTTCAGGAATATGGTTGGTGCGTAAAAAAAAATGAGAAGGTAGCTCTACCAGGTCTCTTCATTTTGGTATCCTTTAGTATCACATCAATGAATTCATCAGTCACTAAATTCAAAGATATAGAATTCCCATCCTTCCACAACATAGCCAAACCCCCACTACTCCTTATTGGATTTATTACGAAGTAATTTTGAAAGTTTATGCTTTTGCTTGTTCTATGAACCACTAACTCCTAGTTTTTAATTTCCATTAAGAACATCACATCGGGCCTACCTTGAGCCACCATGACTCTTAAAGCTTGGACTATCAAAGGTGTGTACAACCCTTGACAGTTCCAACATTCAAGCTTCATTTGTAACCCAGTAGCTTATTCAAGCTATCTATCAAAGCTCATCTTCCACGTATTCACCAATATGAACTGGAGTCTCTAATAGTTAGGTCTTATCTAATTTATGATAGCCTCACAACTGATGATCATAAGGGTTGTATCTTCTACCATTTATATCGTCCCTACCTTACAACCTTCTTTGCTTTTCATGCATAAACAACCTAGCATTCTATGATGGAGTTCTATCATTAGGGGATACTCAAAATCTGAGTTAGTTTCCTCCTCCAATCCTAGGGGTTAGAATCAACCAAGTCTTCTTTGTCGGACAACTTTCTCTTTCCTCTATCCTCTTGCAAAATACCCAAACCTTTATGAGGCTTGTTGGATTCTCTTTGGATCATAGTAATTTACCCCTCATTCACTGAGGTTTTTGGGGATTATATCCTCCTCTACCTCCCTGTTTACATAATCTTCACAAAAAGCCTTCCAAAAAGGGCTACTATTATTGGCCTCAACCTTCAGCCATGATCCATAGAGCACTATTTTAAACATGGAAAAATTTTGTTGTTATAAGGCATGAACTCACTGCTCTTAACACAATCCCTATTCTACCACACGAGTAACAAAAGTGAGGAAGTCTTTCCTATCAAAAGTCCATCCAGTATTCCTTGCCCTGAAAACTCGAAATCATGCTGGATGGTAAAGGGGATAACTTTAACATTACTTTGGCTTTGCTTACAACAATGGAAGTAGACCCCTTTCTTTCAATTCTTACTTTTGAAACTTCCTCTACATTTTCCGCAATCTTTTTAATGTCTTCTTCCATTCTCCCTTCGATAGGTAGTCTATGAACTTGCATCCAAGGGAACAAGAGTCAAGTGCTATGCTAAGTGGAGGGGTGCTTGGTTCTCATGGTTAAACGACCAGTAGGTGACTGGAGAATGATCATGGCCCTAAGTTTAAAATTTTGTTTCTTTTCTCTAAACATTTGAAGATAAAGGAAAACAATCCAGGTTCTAAATGCTTGTAGATGACTCTTTCTACTTTCCATGCTTTCTTCATGGTAGACTGAAAAGCTTGGAAATTAACTGAAGGGCTACTTGAAGTTTTTCCAAAACAATACATTCACATTCTTGCAATTTTTCCACGAGAAGAGCGCCGTCGAACTAGGGGAACCTGTCCATCGCTAGTTTAAGAAAGGGAATGAAATTCCGAAAATAAGAAAAATACCCATACCCAAAGAAGAATATCTAGATTGTCTATGAGTTACCGGGAAGAAACGGTAGAAGTGGGCCTCCTTTCATCACCAACCCAAAGAAATCTTATAGATACATTTGCAATGTTGAAGCTTGCAGCACAGCTTTCTGATGTCATATTGTGGATAAGAGACCTAGGGTTTGTAATATTTAGGGGCAAACTAATAGGAAACTGTGATTGTCCAGCGAGAATCATATGAGAGGGATAAGGATCAAAGCAGCTCATATAAAGAGTTAGGGCTTCGTGTGAGATGGGAATTTAGAGCAAAGCTATCCAACCAGTAGAGAGAGCTCCCTAAATGGGAGAATAAGTAATAACATTTTGGCAGGTGTAATTTACTGATTAGTAAAAGAAAGAGAAAATAATCATTACTCAATAGATGAGGAGGTACTTTTTGTGACAAATATGTTATGTGACAGTGACGCGTCAAATAAGCGACCAATCAAAAGTATATTTATACATGTACAACCGTACGTATGATGAGATCCATAACACGTAGAGCAACACATTCTCTTAAAGACCCACACTATAAATATGATTGCAAGGGCAATGGAAATGATGATGGCAAGTGATGGGGTTTGCAAGATGTAGAGTTTGCAAAAATGAATGTAGATGATTCATTGAAAACTACAAATAATGGGAGGTGATTTGTTGTTGAGTGAAGTTTGAGATTGAGATTATTAATAAACAATTCACGCAAATAGTAGGTTTTGTGTTATAATAAGGCAAATTTGCCCTTTCACAGGGGAGACCCACTTGAGAATCTCTGGCTTAAAAGGTATTATAAGTATCTAGTGAAAGATTATCTAAAGATTTTCCAAAGTGGGTACTAAATACACTATAAGACTAAGGATCATGGATTGTACTTTTAAATCGTCTTTTTTTGTCCATAGGGTGTATCCCCCTTGAGCAATCCAATGATTTTCATTAAGCATGGCGGTCTTCTTGTCCTTGTATATTGTATGATTATTGGGCATGGTTTTGTGCTCCCAAGAGTGATATACAAGTACCATAATTCGATCTCAAGCACTAGGCAAAAAGGACTAACAATGCTTATCAATTGTGTCATTCATTGGGATGACAAGTCGTGGTCACGTAAAACCAGACCCATCAAATGGATGGGTGAAGTCGAAAATGCTATAATATAAATTGACCCATTTAACTTGGTCTTACCCATTTTCATGTAATACAAATCTAATAACTTATAACACAACCCATATTATTAAAACACTTTCATATTAAACTCAATCTAAAACTCATGTCCAAACTAAGGTGAGAACAATGAGCAAGCGCAAGACCAAGTGAAGGTGAGAGAGAGAGTCATGGGTTGGGTCTAAATAAGTTGTAAACCCTTGTAACACTCTTATTTAGACTTTACCATTGTAAACCCATTATGATCTATTTACCGAATATAATTAACCCTATAACAACCCAGTCTATCAAAACTGGGTTAAGAAATGAATTTATGATCAATTTTAACAGGTCAAACACATAATATATCGGGCGTGATTGAGCAAAGCGGAAATGAAATGGGGCTTAAGAAATGAATTTATGACCCATTTTTTATAGGTCTATGTAAAACACACAATATCGGGTGTGATTCAGCAAAGCAATAATGAAATAGTGCTTAAGAGGACGATATTGTAATTTCTGTTGATAATTTACTCGCTGATGGGAAAGAGGAACATAAATTCACTAATCAAACTTGAAACCTACTTTTTTAGACATATGAAACTCTCGGTCTGAATAAAAAAAAATTAGGAGTTTATACTTAACAACCATAAGAAAATAAAGAATAAATTCCTTGGAGGAGGGATGGATATCAAATGTCTCATGTTGTGATACCATCCACAATAGTGGTTGGAGCCGTGACAATGCGTGCGAGCGACAGAGAGTTGGCCACGACTATAAGACTTTAATTATGTTTGGACAAGCACATGCTAAAAGATTCGACATAATCACTTAAAAAACAACAACTTTAGATTTAGTCCCAAGTCTGCTCTAAACTTTTTTGTCTTAAAAAAAAAAAACCACTACTTTAAATTCAGTCCCAAATCTAATCCGAACTTCTTTTATCTAAAAAAGAATTACTAAATTTAACTCTAATCCTAAATCTGCTCTTGTGAGAACACTATCTAAAAATCGCTGCTAGTTGTCTTTAATTTCCCTAATGTTCATATCATTAAACAATTCATTTTGAAAATAATTTTCTATGTCAACTTGCTAATGTGGATTTGTTACCGATGTGAAAATGCCATGTCAAACAACTAATGGCAATTTTTGGATTGGGTGTTAACACAGTAGATTTGAAACTGGATTAAAAGTTTATAATTTTTTTAAGACAAAAAAGAAAGTTTGGGGCAAATTTGAGATTAGAGTTAAAGTTAGTAATTTTTTTGGACAAAAACATTTTGAGACAAATTTAAGACTAGACTTATTCATTTGGAGTTTATTTTAGACAAAAAAAAAAAGTTCGGGCTAATTGATATTAAAGCTAAAGTTTGGGATTACTTTTTAGACAAAAAGTTCGGGATAGAATTAGAAGTGAACCTAAATTTGGAGATTTTTTTTAATAGAGAATTAGGCCTAATATATTCATTTCTTGACATCCGATGCTTGTGAGATCATATTGATATATATAAAGAAAAGACTAGCGATCCATATTCTTTCAATACATACTAACTTGGGAAAATTACAAAAAAAAAAAAAAATCCCAAACATATTGAATTTGTGCCAATTCAATCCAATTTTTTTTTTAATTCGGCCAACTAAATCATACACTTTGTTTGAAAATTTACCAATGTATTCTATCAAGATAATTTTGGTTAAAATTGCCGACATGGACACTAGTCGTCCTATGTGACACTATCGGTATTGACATAAACAATTTTTGAAAATTTTAATTTTAATTTATTTTTATCTTATCTTTTTTTTTTTTTCTTTATTGCAATTAGTGAGGGCCCAATGACTCTTGCCAACCACTAGGTGTAGGACTAAAAGCCCTCGTTGGCCATGGGAGAGGCTACCCTCGCCCAAATTTGGCAGGGGATGACCTTGCCTACGGCCAGCAAAGGCAACCCTCACCAAGCCCTCACCAGTCATCTCTTATGGCTGGTCTTCAGCCATGCCCAAGACCAATCATCAATGAAAAAGAACTAAAAATTCATAATTTAAAAAAATATATATTAATGTCAGCGTCGGTCATGCCACATAGAACGATCACCATGTCAGTATTTTTGGATCAAAATTGGCCAAAAGGACATTGGAAATCGTGAAAGTTTTAAGACTAAATTGATATAAATAAAATAAACTCATGACTTTTTTGCTAATTTTCCCAACTAACTTCACTATAGCAAATCCAACATTCTTTCACGTGGGCAATACCTTCATAATCTAATGCCATCTTACGTGAAAACTAACAAAAGAAACAAGAACTAATCCTTAAAATCAATAGAATAGACCTTAACAGAAAACTGAAGAGTAACGGAATGAAAAAGACATATATGGTAGAACCGTAAGCATAGAATACGACCCTAATTGAAATGCATCCATTTGTCTCAAATGCATTCCACTTATTGAACAGGATTCTATGGTCAATCCGCAACCCCTGGATGCCAAAGGCGTCCTTCCATGCGATCGGAAATTGATTAGTTTTTCACATTGTCTACATAAATAAAACTTGTCGGATCCTTTCTCATGATATTATCAAAGGTTCACTGTACTTTTGTTTTCTTGGTCAAAAAGTCTATTTCATTCATTGTCGCAATGCATCGAAATATGATAGATGAGTCTTAGAACACAACATATTCCAAAGAGGCAAGGAGGATAACACAACCAATTAGGAGGGAGGGAGTTCCTACGATGGGCTTTGGCAACACAATAGCAAGCAGGTTGGCCTCGTGTGGGCAATAATTTACTTTCACTTCTTTCGTTTGGGCTAAGTACATCCAACAGTATTATTCAATCACATTTTGCAGGGCCCATGGGCTTCGGCTTTCTCCTCAACTGAAGTGCACAATGGATTACCTATCACATTCCATCTCCATGCCCTTGTCTCGAAGATTCCACAAATCAGTTCCGTCCTTCAAGTACAACAGTCCTTCTTCGACTGCTGTGGCTTCGATTTGGCTCGCAGAAGATGCACGCACTGTTTTTGCAAAAACCAGCGATAAACCGCCCGTTCACTGTACTTACAAAGTGCAATAATTAATATTTTTTTTTCGTTACATCAAGTACAATAAAGAGACTAGAATACATCCATTAGAGGTCCCCCTACCTCCTATCGCTACATAGCAGTGTTAAAAAGACAAATTCCTAACAAATTCAACAATCTCACATTTTGAAGAACATTGATGAAGCCCTACTTAGTGTGTGGGCTTGGCGGGCTACGAACCGGGCTGCCCCAGCCCAAAAGAGAGCAACATGATGCCCAGCCCGCGGAATTTGTTTGCCTAAGATTTCATTTTCAGCTAATTTCACTCCACTTTGAATGGCAATTGAGATCAACCGAACGGCTGATAATTAATCATTTTCAGTTTACTAAAGCTTTTCTCCAATTATGAAAAAAATAGAACTATATGTAAATCTCCGTGCTAATGTCTAAGTATCGTGAAATTTCAGGAGTTTCGAATTTAAGAAAAAGTTAAACTGCATAAGACATAAAATCTAGATTAAGTAAAGAAACAAAAAGTAAAAGTCAATCCGGACATAAGCGTGAAGAAAAACCGTTTTGGAGACAGAAACTAACCAGTTAAAACTAATTGTTGGACTTGAATATGGAAATAAATTAATCTGCTTTAAACATACCAAATGATTTCTGCTTTTAAATAAGTATATCTGAAAAGAGATTTCTCAAAAGTAACAAATGGTTTGAATGACCATTAACATATTCCAAAATCTTGGCTCGGTTATATCTTGAAAAATGGATGATTTTAAGTATATTTTACAAAAAATAATTGCATATATCGTTTGAAATAATTAATCAATAAAAATATTTTTATTATTGACGACAATTATGTCTAAACATTTTTGTGAGTGATGAAAATATTTTTCGTGCATTAATTTTTGTAAGTTATGCATGTAATTTTCTAAGATAATTTTTTTTCAAATCATTCATTTTTCATGAAACAAACGTAGTGTTAGAATCGCATCATGTGAGGGCTATGATGTGGACATGTGGATGATATGCGAATGCTAGGACATGTTATTTTGATCAATGGATGAATGCAGCAACAACCTGTTTTGATTATTGCATGGTATTTTACTGCATGAATTCGGAGTTGTCAATTTATCAATTATGAAGGCCACTCATTTTATGTGTGGGTCAACTTGGTTGACTTTACCAGAAAAAAAATATATCAAGTTGATAGTTCATATTTGACATCCGTATTTTTTTTATATATAATGATGAATAATAGGATAAAAAGTCGTTATCACCTTATAAATTGAAAAGACGATAAGTTTTTTATGGTGTCATGATGAATGATAGGACAAGACGTCGTTATTGCTTCATAAATTTTTTTTTTTTTTTTTTGGTCAATCTCTCTATTCCTACTCTACACTCACTTGCAGACTTAAATTGAAAAGACGGTAAATTTTCAAAATTTTGCCTTAGAAATTTATAAATAAATCGGGTAAATATAACCATCTATAACATAGTAACAATAATTTTCTTGCTGAGGAAGTGAGATAAGCTAAAAATATTTATATCAATTTACGAAAAATACTAATATTTAAACGAATAAAGTTATCCCGTTCCTCATCAATGACCTGTCACTATTACATCGAGTACTAAGAAATGAAATAGGCTTTGATCCACATCAATGACGTTGATAATCTATATACTTTTACCAAATTTTTTTAAAATTTATTATATTTATATCAATTTAGTGATAAATTTTTCACATTTTATTAATTGAATTCATTTAGCCAATTTTGGAATATGAACATTGACCATTTTACGTAGTATAAACATCGTTAACGTGAATATTTTTTAATAATATTTTGGATTTTTTTATTTTCTTCTCTTTATTTACTTTTTTTTTTTTTTTAGAGCATAGAGCCGACAAGGGTCGCGAACTCCCTCCCACTGGGCGAGGACGTTGTGGCGATTGGCAACTTTGGGCAAGGGCTGCAACACTCTTACCGCTTATTGGGCTAGGGCCACAAGCCCTCAATGTGGCCGATGAGGGTGTCACAACCCTCACCTAGGCTCTTATGTATATTTGGTGAGGGTCTCCATGTCCTCACTGTGGCCAATGAGGACCAGGGCGAAGGTTGTGACACCCTCGTTGACCAAGGGGGTTGCGGCCCTCGCCTAGATTTGGGCCGGGGCAAGGCACTGTAACCTTTGCCGGCCCCAACAATGCCCTCACATATGGCTAGTGATTATGTCAACTCTTAGATTGGAAAAAAAGTACAGAAAAAAAAAAAAAGAAAAAAAATATTTAAAAAATAAAGAATATATTAAAATATTATTAAAAAAAGTTTCATTTAGGGCTGCCAACTCTATAGGATGCCTGTCATTTACGTCTAGTGATTTATGATCAAAATTGACTAAATAAACTTAATTGACAAAACATTAAAAGAGTTGGTGGCACGAATAAAAAATTTATGATTTAATTAATAAAAATATAATAAGTTTAAGATTTTTTTTTAATAATTTCTCCTTTTTTTTAATTTTATTTTCTAATGTCATCCTTTTCCAAATAAGGTTATCCTATTGCACATCAATGACGTGTCACCGTCGAAGTCAAGGTTTGTGAAAAGCAAAAGCGACATCTTTTTATTATGAAAATTATTCAGATCTCCGTCAATGATTTTTCATGGTCAAACTGCTTTTCTAGAAAGAAAATACTCATTCAAATCCATTTCATTTTTTTGTCTCGCATAAAGTTATTCCATCTATCATCACATTATCAAGTTACTATTGAAATTGGGGTATTCTAAAATAGAAAATGTTTTCCAATGACTCATCATTTGTCAAGTGTAATGATTTTATTACTCATCAATTACGTCACTATCGAAAATTAGAGGAAAAGTGAAATATTCATTTAATGGAAAATATTTTCAATTATCCTCCCGAAGTGGGCTTGTTCTTATAAAGGACCCCATGAATTTGACTTAATATCTAAAGAACCCTAAATTTGACAAATGTGTATCGTTGTGCCCCCGATTCTAATTGCCGGTGGAAAAAATTGGCCGGCTGAGGCAGCGGGGAAGGGATGAAACTCAGCAGCGGCAACAACAACACCACTCAGGCAGATAGCCCGCCGCCTCCTTCGAGCTCGCCTCCTCGTAGCCGCTTTTTCCTCGTTTTACGTCCAGATTCCTCCGCATTTCCTCACCTGTGGCCAGTGATCTTTGCCGACTCTTACCTAAAAAAAAAAAAGTAAAGAAAAGAAAAAAAAAAGAACAAAAATTTATTAAAAAATTCAAAATATATCAAAATATTACTTAAAAAAATATTCATGTTGTGGTCGTTGACACTATATATAGCGATTTATGGATAAAATTGGTTGGATATGCTTAATTGGCAAAACATGAAAAGATTTATAGCTGAATTATCGCAATTAAAAAGTTCATGATTGAATTAGCACAAATACAATATATTTAGAATTTTTTTGATAATTTCTGCCACTGTATTCAATTTCATTTTCTAAAGTCATCCTTTTCAAATAAAGTTATTCTAGTGCACATCATTGACATGTCACCATTGAAGTCTTGAGTGTTATAAAATAGCGAAAGCGTTGTCTTTTTATTGTCAAAATTATTCAGATCCTCATCAGTGATATGTCATGGTCAAAGTGCTTTTCTATAAAATAAAATAAAAAATACTCCTTCAAAT
This sequence comes from Eucalyptus grandis, assembly GCF_016545825.1. Taxonomy (NCBI): domain Eukaryota; kingdom Viridiplantae; phylum Streptophyta; class Magnoliopsida; order Myrtales; family Myrtaceae; genus Eucalyptus; species Eucalyptus grandis. The sequence continues at coordinate 40,347,462 of NC_052619.1, forward strand.
CTATTTCATTTTTTTTTTTTTTGTCTCGTGTAAAGTTATTCTATTCATCATTACGTTTGTTGGATCATTATTGAAATTGGATATTATAAGATGGAAAATGTTTTCCTAATGACTCATCTTTCGTCAAGCGTAATGATTTTATTAGTCATTAATCACGTGTCAAACTTCACCGGAAATGCTGGAAAATGAGTTGAGTGGAATCTGCAGGTTGTGATCTTTCTTTTAGAAAATTTATCAAAATAATCTTAAATTTATTACATTTATACTAATTAACTTCTGAAATTTTTAATTTGGACAATTTAATATCTAATTTTTGACGATTTACCAAAAGCAAAAATTCAGAAGTTTTAAAATAAATTTTAAAAATCACATTAGCACCGTCTTTGTCACGTAAGATGTCTAGAATTTGTGTCATCGATTTTTGATTAAAGTTGGTTGAATTGGCAAATTGTTAAAATATTTATGATTAAATTGACTAAATTTAAAAAGTTGAAGATGGAATTTGCACAAATATTATAAATTTAGGACTTTTTTTGGGTAATTTTCCTGCTTTTTTACGGCATCAAATATCTATTGGTTATTGGAAATTTCCAAATTGCTTTTTCTGGGTTCAAGCTTGGATTGTGAGATTTTGATTTGACGGATGAGAGCAACCATCTGAACGTGGAACGAGATATCTCTCTTTCTTGATTTTTCCAAGAGGGAAAAGTTCTGCAGTTTAAAGCAACAAAACATTGGGCGTCTTAAGTTGCTTCCCCCTCACGTGACCTTAAGTGGATGGCCTTATAAAATCCGACATGCCCTCACCTCAACACCATATGTAAGGGCAAACCTGATATGCTAAAGCTCTATAAAAAAAAAAAATAGCATAAATAGTATCCGAATTTTGACCAAATATGCAATATGGCTATTGAACTTTTAATTTGTTCGATGTGTTCCATGAATTTTAACCCAATATATAATATATTCCATGAACTTTGATATAATTTGCAATGTGTCTCAGAACTTATAATTCATTCAATGTAATTCTTGCACTTTTGATATATATTTTTTAACATTTTCATATTGTTCAAAAACGAAATTGAACATGTACCCCATTGAATAAATTAAATCATGGACCACATTATACAATAGACTAAAGTTCATGGATCACATTGAATAAATTAAAAATTTATGAATGTGGGCCAAACCCTATGAATTGTTTGTGTCATTATCCTAAAAAAAATGCCTTGACTCCTTTTTGTCCTTGCCAATTCTTATAATGACTAACATATTAAACGAGGATTATTATTGCTGAAATATACACATAAAATTTCGCCAGGTAACACTCAAGTAAAATGTAGTTGTGCTACAATCATAAGGACAAGTTGCTGTTGACTAAGGCAGGTGGTTTTATGGACTCTTTTCCTTCGCTATTTACTAGCTTCAACCAGTTACACATCATCTCCTTCTAACCCCCTCTCTCTTTTTGTACATTAATTCTTCTTATCGTGTTATCAAAATCTCTTCGTTATATTCCATTCCTGAATTTCATCAAACTCTTAATGTTTTTAAGAAAAAAATATTATTTTTTTATATTCACTATGGCGAGTTATTGCACACATGGCACGTGCGCATCAACAATACTATATCTAATGCAAATCATCTCACTTGACTGACAAAATATTCGGTATCGAATGAATTTGATTCATGACGGTTCAATTAAGTTCAACATCTTAACAATCTATATCTGCTAAGTGAATCTATAAAACATTAAATGACAAGCAAATTCATTTATTATTTTCTAAATTTTCTAATTTAATATGAATTTTCAATTCTATCGATTCCCATAACAACCTATATTTTAATATAAATTTGATGTATTCAGGACAAAGATGGGACCTTTTTGTAGTCTTAACGCTTAAGTCAACTAGACTCTGCATTTTATGACCCAAAAGACCAAACTCTGTAATTTATAATGGAAATGTGGATAAAATGGGCACATTAATTTTTGTTTATTTATGTTTAAATGTGATATATTTGTTAAGAAAAGCAATGTCTTCCTATATCTTATGAACTTACTATAAGTGTTTTTCTAATATGAGCTACATTAATTAATATTATAATTTACCATTTTATGAAATTTGTTTAAGATGAGGTAGAAAGTTTCTTAATTAATTTAATATGGGATTAGCTGGTGTGGATTGAGTTGAGCTTAGCCCATAATGAGAGGGTACAGTTAGAAACTCTATAAATAGTACTCAAGTCTCTCTTCTAACCATAATTCTCACAATTATCCTCATAAATGGGCGTTTACGTAGTACCAAATGGTGGAGAGCTATCTTATTGAACCAGTGATATAGAGGACAATGGAGGAGAATGACTTACATGTGGATCATCACTTTTCCACTTCCTCATCAAGATCGATCGATCCCAAAACAAGTGCATTAATATTTCTACTCGATTTATATGTGTTCTTGTTCTAGTTATAGAGATAATGGGATTGCATTTTTCTACGTCTAACATGTGGTATCAGAGCCTCTGTAGATTAGAACACAGACGTATAGTTTTTGCCCTCTTTCGTGATTTTTTGTTCTGCAAAAATCGATTTTTATTACATAAACAGAAAGATCTTGTCGAGACAAGCAAAACCACACGCCACCGAAGGAGGCCACATGCGGCAAGCACATCGAGCATGCACCCCACGGGCTTTCACGCTCCTTCACACGTGCTCACGCAGGGGCGCGACTTGCGCGTGCACTGCACGAGCTAGGGTTGACATCACCGTGACGTAAGTAGCCTAGCAACCCACAAGACCCAACTCGATCCAGTGACCCAACCCAGTAACCTGGCAACCCAACCCGAGATCCAACCTGTTGACTCGCTCGAACAGGGTTACCATTGACTAGACCCTCAATCGGTGGGACCATACGGTCGAACCAAGAACTGGTCAGATCAGATCACAAGGCTTTAATCTCACCCGTGCATGTGCTCCACGCACTGCGCACTTCGATGGCGCATGCGGGCACATGGAGCATTTGATCGGTGTGTGGTTGATGGCTACGTGCTCACACGGTGATGCTCTACCTTGTGGTATATTTATTTTACATGTTTGATGATTTTATGGAAGTGAAAATATATACATAATCCTAAATACGTATATTTTCAGTGTATTTTTGTGTATTGTCTTGTATTTTTTTTATGATTTTGGAAATATAGGTGCTGGTTTACAGGTATGTCATTACATACATATTGTGTAAAGTTTGATTTATTGATAATATATATAAAGTTCAACTTGTATTAATAAATAAAGTAATATAATTAGCATGATATGTGATTTTAGTGATAAATTGCTCATTTTACTAAAGTTAAAATCGTATGAATATGGTGTATGTGAGTAGTAAAGCTTATATTCTCGGTATGAGAGAATTTTAAGGATTCAATTGAGTTGCGACAGCCAAAGTAGCACACATGATTGGGTTTGACAAATATCGATCTCATATAATGATGGAATATCTCATGTTCTAATGCTTGGTTATACTCTCGAAAGAGGTGATTGTATCAGTTCATAACAGGGATACATGACAGTATGATGGATGAGTGACTGATCATAGTGGTTCATACACCCAAAGGCGATAAATTCACGAAGATTGGAATATATTCTCATGGCTACTGTCATGTCAGGAGAATACAATTCCATGTCATTTATTCTACCTAAAGGTGTTTATGTGATAATACATATAACTCTTTGGATGTGTACTTGTGCGTCTTCAAGTTACACAGTATTCACATGATACTAATTATATGCAATGCTTGTGTTTTTTTCCAGTTACATTTTCTGTAAACGGTAACTCTATTATTATTAAAGTTCTTGCTAGTTCAAATTTTAAGAGATGGATAGAAGATTTTTTGTTTAGTATGGAGACGGCAGATTTTCATATAGCTCTTACTAGTGATCAATCAACAGATCTTACTGTCGAAAGTATGGAAGCTCAAAAAGCACAAATTGTTGCTTGGGAAAAAAAGCAATCGAATTCAATTACTGTCCATGAAGTGTTCCATTCAGGAACACCGGAAAAGTGGTTTGCTTGCAAACTACATTGCTAAATAGATGATGGAAGCTTTGATGGCTAAAAATCATGTTTTGTTTAATACTAAGATAAAGACCCACTTGCAAACACTCTATAATATTAAGTATGACTAGGGATTATATTTTGAGAATGGTAGATTTGCATATAAAACTTCAGGCTCTCAATATTGGTATTCTTACTGCTTGCATTATGCATCAAACTTTAAATTCTCTTCCTATTAACTTTGGGATTATCAAGACTAATTATAGTTCTCAAAATAAGACATGATCAATTAATGACTTGATTACAAGGGTGGTGGCAGAGAAGAAAAATTGAATAAAGATAAAGGGCATATCGCCCTTTATGCTTCTAGTTTCGATAGTGATAAGGGTAAGAAGTTAAAAAAATTATACTCATAAGGAAAATTCTAAAGTTGCTAGTCCTTCCAATCATAAAGGAAATTCCAAAGCCGTTGGTTCTTCTAACAATTTGGGTCCTAAGAAAGAACCCTTCAAGAAGGATGGTGTTCTTTGTTACTTTTGTAGGGAAAGAGACACATAAAGAAACACTGCAATAAATATAAAGCTTGGTTATCCAAAAAAACCAAGAGTAAATCTAAAGGTAATGATTCTTTGGCATTTGTTTACCATATAGTGGTTCATAAACCAATGGACACCAAATCACAATGAATCAAAGCTCACTATGGGAAACAATATTAAAGTTGATGTTGAATTCGTGAGAGATATTATTTTGATTCTAGATTATGGTTTTAGGATGATGTTAAAAAACAATTTTTATGTACCTTCCTTTAGAGGGACCTTAGTTTCTGTGTCTTATTTGGACATGTGAGGATACTCTTTTAAAATAAAGAGCAATAGTATTTCTATGTTTTTTAATTCAAATAAGGTTGGGTGCTACAATTTGTCCAATGGATTGTATCGATTATGTTCATCTCCCAATGATATGTACGTCGCTTATTTAGCTATAAATGCTATTTCCAAAAGACCTCTACTTAAGGAACGGTCTTATGCATTGTGGCAGAAACACCTAGGTCAAATCTCTAAACAAAGAGTAGAAGGCTGATAAAGGCTGACATCCTGTTTACTTTTAAAAGTGATCTAGAGACTTGTATAGGCTGTTGTAGAGGTAAGATGACTAAGATAAAGAAGAAAACCGCAGTTCAAAGTTCTAATATGTTAGAAGTCATCCACACTGATATTAGTGGAGCATACACATTAACTTTGTGTAAAAATTATTATTTCATTATATTTATTGACGACTATTCCTGACATAGATACCTATACTTGATTAAAGAAAAGTTTGAGTCTCTTGACAAATTCAAGATTTTTCGTGTTGAAGTAGAGAAACAATTGGGAAAAGTCACATATTTGACTGTGGCAGTGAGTCTTTTGGGAGGCATGGTGATGCTGGATAACTTAAAGGGCCGTTTGCCAAATATTTAGAGGATTCTGGGATAGTAACTCAATTTATTATGCTTGGGAGTCCTGAACAAAATGGTGTGGCCGAAAGGCATAATCGCACTCTTTTGGATATGATGAGGAGTATGATTAGTAGAACAAATTTACCTAGATTTTTGTAGGGTGAAGCTTTGAAAATAACACTTTACATTCTAAATCGTGTTCTTACCATAATGGTTCCATTGACTCCTTTTAAATTGTGGATTAGACATAAACCCAGCTTGAATCATCTTAAAGTTTGTGAGTGTCTTGCAAAAGTGAAGTTATATAATCCAACATTTAGTAAGTTAGATTCTAAAACTACTCGGTATTACTTCATATCTTACCAAGATCATTCAAAGAGGTATAGATTTTATAACTTCAATGGAAGTACAAGAATTGTGGAATCGCAGACAACAAAATTTCTCGAATTTGATGTACTCAAAAAGGGTAACTCTTCACAAATTATTGAAGATGACAATATAGTGGGGATTACTAGATCCTTATCTCTTCCTGTGCAGACAATTATGGAGCCTCCTAACCACAAATTGAGCCTATTATGTGGCCTAAGATCTTGTGATTGAGGCAGTTCTTGATGAAGTTCTTCAAGCCCCTCAAGTTCAGAATGAGGTTGCAATAGCTCCACTTAGGAGATCGACTAGGGAAAGACATTACCACCAAATTACATAGTCTACCTAGGAGAGTATGATTATCATATCAGCTGCGTTGTTGATCCAGTGACTTATACAGATGATGTTTCTTGTCCTCAATTAGATTTAAGGCTAAATGCAATAAGAGACAAGATGCAATCCATGAAACACAATGGTGTTTGAGAGCTAATTGAATTGCTTGAAGGTTATAGGTCCATCGGCTGCAAATGAGTATACAAGACTAAAAGGGATTCCAAAGGAAAGATTAAGAAGTTTAAAGGTAGACTGGTAGCTAAGGGTTTCATTCAAAGAAAATGAATAGATTATGAAACAACATTTTCTCCAGTCTCTTCTAAAATCCTTTTAAACTGATTTTGACATTGATAGCTCATTTTCATATGGAGTTATACCAGATAGATGTTAAAACTGCTTTTCTAAATGGAGATCTTAATGAGAAGGTCTATATGGTACAACCTGAAGATTTTGCAGCAGATGATTCAGGTAAGCTTATATGTAAATTGAAAAAGTCTATTTATGACCTTAAGCAAGCTTCTAGATAATGGCATCTAAAGTTTAATAGTATTATCATTTCATTCATATTTATTAAAAATAAAGTAAATCAATATATATACCACAAGGTTAGTGAGAGAAATTAAAATTTTCTCATACTTTATATAGATGATATCTTACTTGCAAGTAGCGACATTAGATTACTGTATGAGATAAAGTGGATGTTATCGAAAATTTTTGACATGAAATACCTATTTGAAGCATCTTTAGTTCTTGGCATTAAGGTCCATAGGGATTACTCTCTCATTTATTGGATTTGTTTCAGAAGACATATATTAATTGTATTTTAGAAATTTTCAATATGGATCATTATAAGTCAGGAATTGTTCCCCGTTTATTAAGGGTGATAAATTGAGTTTCTCACAATCCCCTAGTTTAGATTTTGAGAAAGCCCAAGTAAAGGATGTACCTTATACTAGTGTACTTAGAGATATCATATATGCTTAAGTTTATACTAGACCAGATATCGCTTTTGCGACATGACTTTTAGGTAGATATTAGTCAAATCCAAGACACAATCACTAGGTTACTAACAAGAAGATTTAAGGTACTTAAAGAGGACAAGAAACTATATGCTGATTTATAGACATGTTCCAGACTTATAGCTAGTAAGGTATTCAAATGCCGACTTTGCTGCTTGTCAAGATGATACAAAGTCGACAATATGATACATATTTATGTTGCCAAGAGGTGCAGTATCGTGGAAGAGCAAGAAATAGAAATCTATACCATCTTCTACCATGCAAGTAGAGTTTTTAGCTATCACTCAAGTTATTTGGTGCCAAAATCTCATTATGGAGTTAACTATTTTTATTTTTGTGAAAAGACCCATATAGTTATATTGTGACAATAACTTTGCAGCGTAGGTCTCAGGGGATCTAAGTACACAACAATCAAGTTTTTTACCATAAATGAGTCGGTATAGAATGGTGATATTGCAGTAGATCATATTCTTACAGATAATATAGTTGTTGATATACTAACTAATGGCCTACACTCTTGTGTGTTTGAGTGACATGTCATTAGCATGAGCTTCAGAGCATCTTGGGATACTGTTATTTAGTAAGAGCTGTTTTTATTTTTTTTCTAATAAAGTTTACATATGTGTTTGTTACATTTAGTCACATTTTAATATGTATCAACTTTTGTGTTCAATAAAATATTTATGGATATATTGTTATTATCTTAATACATATTGATAAAAGTCCCAAGGTATTATATAAATCTTGAATGAATGTTAGGACCATTCGGTTATTAGCTTTGAGTATATATATTGTTACACATAAAAAAAATGTTAACTATAAAGATAATGCATATTTGGATTCATTGGAATTATAAAAACATTCTCTAGTGACACAGGTTTTTGTGATACTTAAGATAAGAGAATGGTAACTAACAAATGAGATTTCTCTATGAGAGGTGGTATTCATTAGCCATACTACCATATTAAATCTATATAAATAAAGTTAAGAATACTCATGACCATGGAAGGTTCTGTGTGGATACATGCAGTTACTGTCATAATTCAGTGTTTAAGACTTTATGGGATAAGATTAACTATTAAGAATTATCTCTAGACCAATATACATACATACGGTATAATTTCAATTAATATTAGCTCAAATGGGAGAATGTAAGAGTTTTCCTAATGCGTGATACATTAATTGATATTGTAATATATTGTTTTACAAAGTTTTTCTAAGATGAGATAAAATGCTTCTTAATTAGTCTAATATGGGGTTAGTTAATGTGCGTCGAGTTGAGCTTGACCCGTAATGAGATGATCTGGTTGGAAAATCTATAAATATTGCTTAAATTTTTCCTCTAACCCCCATTCTCACAATTATCCTCACAAATAGATGTTTACCTAGTGCTAAAGAGTGAGGAGGCCGTCTCATTGATTCGGTGATACGAGTAATAAAAGATAAGGACTTGCGCGCGATCATCATTTTTTCGCTTCCGTATCAAGATCGATAGATCCTAAAATAAGTGCGTTAATCTTTCTACTCGATTATATGTGTTCTTGTTCTAACTGTGAAGATCATAAGAAGACGTTTTTCCGCATCTAACACTTAAGATATACTTAAACAACGATAGTACTTAAAATTAAGATACCTTTACTTTTGATCATGAATGAATGACTTTAACTCAAGTTTCTATTTTTTTTTTTAATATATCTTACTTTACTTGCGTTTTTCTATGTTGAGAAACAACTAATTTCATGTATTTTATTAGAATCTTATGATTTTGATTCAATTTTTTTCTTCCCAATTCATATAATAGAAATTTTGTTTTATGATTCATATACATTGTAGTTTTGACATCTACCGAAAAGTATACTCATAATTTATAATCAACTATATCTTAAAAATCACAATAATAAAAGTAGCCAAGATAATTAGAGTGTATTCCTATAATTGAATCGTACATTCCTATTTACATCTCCCTCATCTTATGACTAGTTAAACTTTAAAGAATTGAGATCCTAAAAAATGCTTCTCGTGATTTACGCGCTCCCCTAAACACATCTTTTGGTGCCCAACGCTAGGAATGCATTTGCATGTTTGTTTGGAGATTTTAAAAGAAAATATTTTTTTTGCTTTCCGGTCAAATTCATAATATTATGTAAAAATTCAAAAAATCATGGAAATTTTAACGGGAATTTACATATCAACATTATATATCATGTAAATATTTAGACATTTTAGGTTAGAAAAATTCAAAGTATTGATACTTGAAAAAAATTTAAAAGTTAAAAAAGTGAAAGTTGTTTAAGACATTAGAATATGAAAGACTACACTTTTAAGCATATTTCACCCAGTTTTTCTTTTTACTTTTCTACTATAGCCTTTTCATTTCTTTTTCTGTTATGCTGTTTGCATGTTGATGCTCGTAATTGTATAATTTTGTTGTCGATTTATCATATGTACAAGTGTAATCATGGTGACTACTCATTTTATGTGTGGGTCAACTTAGTTGACTTTATCGGAAAAAATATTAACAATGTTTTTAGTAAGATTTTTGTCCCGAAAATAATTTTTGTCTAGATATAGTATTTTCAATTTCTATTTCAGGAACAACAAGGTAATTTTTTTTTTTTCTTTTTTTTTTTTTTTTTAGATCTATTTTATGGTCATTGTTTTTTATCACGAGGAGTAGAAAAAATAGTTGACTTTACCAAATGGATTCATGTTTTTTTTTCTGTTCCGAAAAACAAAAGAATAAAAAAATAGAAAAACCGTAATTACCAAACAACCTCTAAGTTGGTTGAACATAGAAAAACAGTAGCTATCAAACAACCTCTAAGTTGGTTGTTCATATTTGACATCCATATATATATTTAATGATGTAATGATGAATAATAAGATAAAAGGTCGTTATCACCTTATAAATTGACAAGACCGCAAATTCTTTTCTTTTGCTATGATAAATAATAGGTTAAAAGGTCGTTATCAGTTATTAGATTAAAAAGAAGGTAACTTTTCAAAAATTTCCCTTAGAAATTTAAAAATAAATCGGATAAGTGTAACCATCTATAATATCATAACAATATATTTCTTGATCAGGAGATAAAATAAGCTAAAATTTTAATAACAATTTACGAAAAATACAATAATTTTAATGGACAAAGTCATCGCGTTCCTCATTAATGACATTGAGAACTAAGAAAAAGGTTTTCATCCTCATCAATGACTCCGATAGTCAATATATTTTTTTATAGGAAGATATTTATTCTATTCGGGAAATCTATTGAGTTACTGCAAATCTAATTTTAATTTTTTTCATATTTTGTCAACTGATTTTTTTTTTTTTTTTTTGTAAAGATTTTGTCAACTGAATTTATCTAGCTAATTTTAGCTGAAAATTGGTACGTGAACGTCAACCGTTTCATGTGATATAATCGAGACTCACGTGAATATTTTTGTAATAAACTTTTAATTTTTTATTTTCTTCTCTGTACTTTTTTTTTTTTTTTCCTTTTAGGGCTAATGGCTGTCGAGGGTCACTAACTCACCACTATTGGGTGGGGTGTTGCAGCACTTAGCGGCTCTAGGCAAGGGCTACACGCCTTCACTAGCCACCTTTGGGTGAGTGGTCGCAAGTCCTCACTGTGGCTGGTGAGGGCATCATGACCCTCACCTAGGCCCTCATCCAAATTTGGTGAGGGCCACGATGCCCTTACCACGGCTGATGAAGCCCTTGTCGGCCAAAGTGAGGCACATGGCCCCATGTCTAGATCTGGCTTAGGCTAGGTGCTATGGCCCTTATTGGCCCCAATGATGCTTTTGCTTATGGCTAGCAACCTTTGCTGGCTCTTAAAACCCCCTCCCCCATCGAGACTCACGTGAATATTTTTGTAATAAACTTTTAATTTTTTTATTTTCTTCTTTGTACTTTTTTTTTTTTTTTTCCTTTTAGGGCTAATGGTGTCGAGGGTCACTAACTCACCACTATTGGGTGGGGGTGTTGCAGCACTTAGTGGCTCTAGGCAAGGACTACAACGCCTTCACTAGCCACTAGGTGAGTGGTCGCAAGTCCTCACTGTGGCTGGTGAGGGCATCATGACCCTCACCTAGGCCCTCATCCAAATTTGGTGAGGGCCACGATGCCCTTACCACGGCTGATGAAGCCCTTGTCGGCCAAAGTGAGGCACATGGCCCCATGTCTAGATCTGTCCTAGGCTAGGTGCTATGGCCCTTATTGGCCCCAATGATGCTTTTGCTTATGGCCAGCGACCTTTGCTGGCTCTTAAAACCCCCTCCCCCTCCACCCCCCACCCACCCACCCCAAAAAAATGTAAAAAGAACAAAAAAGAAAGAAAGATTATAAAAAAATCAAAATATTATTAAAAATGTTCATGTTAGGGTTCCAACTTTTAGACAAAATTGGTTGAATTGACTTAATTGATAAAATATGAAAATATTTATAACTAAATTGATACAATTAAAAAGTTTAGATTGAATCGGTATGAGTATAATATATTTAGGATTTTTTAGGGTAATTTCCTCTTTTATTCAATTTCATTTTCTAATGTCACCCTTTTCCAAATAAAGTTATTCTAATGAGCATCAATGACGTGTTACGTCAATGTCACGAGCATTACAAAATAGCAAAATCGTCATCTTTTATTGTCAAAATTATTCAGATCCTCACCAATGATATTCATGGTCAAAGTGCTTTTCTATAACGAAAATTCTCATTTAAATCAATGTCATTTTTTTGTCTCATATAAAATTATTTCATTCATCATCACGATTGTCGAGTCGCCATTGAAATTGGGCATCAAAAGATGGAAAATGTTTTCCTAATGACTCATCTTTTGTCCATAGTAATGATTTCATTACTCATCAATCACGTGTCGCTGTCAAAAATTAGACCAAAAGCAAAATATTCACAAGGCCAATTCCTCTCCCACCTCCTCAACCTTCGCTGGCCTCGCTATCTCGCTCTGTTCTCTCTCATCTCTCCTCTACAGCGAACGAACTGATGGCGACTAGGGAAGTTTATCATATTTATGCTAATTCAATTCTAAATATTTTAATTTAGTCAATTTAATTCTAAATTTTTTAATGATTTACTAATTTAATTCCTTCATCCAATTGTGACCGAAAATCACTAACATAAGTATCTTGACAGTGCTACGTAAAATGGACAATATTGATTTGGACAATTTTTCGTAACTTTTTTATTCAATTCTATTTTTTTTTTCTTTTTATTTCTGTTTTCTGCCTAGTTCTACCCTACTTTTTTTTTGCTTGTTGTTGAGAAATCGCTCTACTGCCTACCCATTTCCCTAGGTATGGAAGATAGGAAAAGTGGCTTCAGGTTCCAATAAGCTCAAAAAGCATAAAAGTGAGGCCACAAGCGAGGGCAGCAACTCTCATAGGTTTAAAGAGAAGATTTTTTTTTTTAAAAAAAGGAAGCAATATAAGAAAAAAAAAATTAAATTTTTTAATAAATTATCTATGTAAGTGCCACCCATGTTACGTATAATGGCCAACGTCTATATCAATAATTCTCAATTAAAATTGACATGAAAAACTAAATTGATAAATTATTAAGAGGATATGACTAAATTAACTAAAATGAAAGATTTAAAATTAGGAAATAACAAATATAATAAATCTATATATCTTTTTGGGTAACTTCCCGCTTTAAGTGCTGACAATTATGGATTAGTTTTGGAAAGTTTCCAAGTTGCTTTTTCTGGGTTCGAACTTGTACTGTGAGATTTTGATTTGATGGACGATGAGCAACCGTCTGAACGTCGGGATCTCTCTCTCTCTCTCCCCGTGGATTTTGCCAAGAGGGGAAAGTTCGGCAGTTTAAAGCAACTGAACTGCCCCCAGGAAAATAGGGAGAAATGGAAGTCCGACGAAACGTCGGTATCGATGAAGCCGCCACTTCAACCGTAAGCCAACTCAATGATTTGCTTTAATGACTCCGGAGAGCCCCGCCGCGGTTGGCGGCTGAAAAACGTTGGAGGGATGTCGGGCCGTCGCTGGTCCTTGGCGTGCATCATTGCTGCTGTCGTTGTCTGACCTCTATCACTTTTTGCTTGTTTGATCTCAAGTTCAGTTGTAATTATAGTTTTCTCTTATGATCTATAAAAATAATATAAATAATTTATAAATTTTGACTCAATATATAATATCTTCTTTTGAACTTTTAATTTATTTAATGCGGTTCATGAATTTTGGTCTAACATGTAATATTGTCATTTAAATATGAATTATTTAATATAATCTTTAAACTTTGATACATGTTCAATCTAATCTCTAAATCATAACTCTAAATTTGAATTAATGAAATTCAGATATTCAATAGTTTCATATAATCAATGAATTAAATTGAACAATGACTGCATTTTACACATTGGACTAAAATTTAATGATCATATTGAACGGATTAGAAGTTCAAATAAGACATTGTACATTTAGTCAAAATTTATGGATCATTTATGTAATTATTTCATATGATTTTCTTGACAAAAATGCCCTTGAGATTAACACATGAGATACACGTATGTGCCGACCGATCATTTTTTTCATTAACGGATCAAGAGGATAGATTGACACGCATGAAACAAATTTAGGGTTCATTTGAGACAAACTCAAATTTAAGAGCGCATGGCGAGAACCAAACTTCTTCAAGGGGTTTTTGGGTATTTTCCCGAAGAAAGTTATTCCATCGTTTTAGTTATGACTTTGTCACTAGTAGAAATTCTTTTATAATGTAAAAGGAAAAAGATAGTTATTCCATTATATTTCATTTTCCACTCAGGAAAATGTAACTTTATTCCCCATTGGCAACGACATGTCATTGTCGAATTAAATTATATAATTCGGCATAATGATCTTATTCCATTCTATTCCATTTCATTCCATTTTATTTTCCAGAGGCATTCGTAGCTGCGCCCACCTACTCCTATAGAAAATAATTTAATAATGACTAAGATTGCCGTCATATCCAGCAAGCACCATGTCCGACCAAAATTCAAATTCAAAATAAAGGCAACTCTCCAACCTTAAAAATTTGACAAACAATAAAAATAAAAAAAGAAACCATAGGGGAGGGGGCAAATCCGTCAAATTGCATGAACATTAATCCTCATTTCCTCAAAGTAACGGAGCCAGCAAACCTGTCCAAAAAATTCATCCCCCCCTCCCTCCCTCCCTCCCTCCTCGGAATCCGCCATTGATCTAAGCTCCAATCCTTACTTCTCCCTCTCTTTCCGTAACGGACAAGCGAAATCCACTCCCGACTGCATCGAAATTCCGTCCTAAGATTGTGTCTGCAATCGCCTCACTCCCTCTCTCTCCGAAATGGGTTCTCTGGTCCCGTTCCAAGACCTCAACCTGCTGCCGGACCCGCCCACCGCCACCGCCGCCGCCGCCGCCGCCGCCCACCCCCACCGTCACTCCCAAGATCGAGCCCAAGCTCGAACCCTCGACGAACCGCCCCAGACCCACGTGCAGCGGCCCCCCGCTGCAGACCCACGAGCTTCCCAACCCCCCGCCCCTGAATTCTTCCTCAGCTCCCCGAACGCCCCGCAGACCCCTCCCGGACAGCAGCGGCGGCGGCGGCGACCAGCTCTTCTCCGAGTTCCACCGCGTGTCCGAGCTGTTCCGCAGCGCGTTCGCCAGGCGGTACGGCCGCGGGGGCGGCGACGTCGACGTGCTGGATCCCAAGACGCGGGCCATTGTCCCGGTGAAGAGCGAGGAGGCGCAGGTCTCTCCGTTCGCGGCCTCGCCGAGCAGCGGCGGCCGGCGACAGCAGCTGCAGCCGCGGTCGTCGGAGCTCGTGAGGGTCGCCGATCTCAGCGACGAGGACAAGAGGTACTTTCGCGAGGAGGTGCGCCAGGCCCGCCTGATTTACGATAGCCTGCGTGTTTTTTATATGTCGCATGAGGAGGGTGTCGATGGTAGGATGAGGAGGGGTGATTTGGCGGCCGCTTCCATGATGAGAGGGAAGGGATTGTGGGTGAATCGCGACAAGAGAATCGTGGGACCTTTACCTGGTGTAGAGATAGGCGATGTCTTCTTCTATAGGATGGAGTTGTGTGTTGTTGGTCTGCATGGTCAACCGCAAGCTGGCATTGATTATTTAACTGCTAGCCAGAGCTCAAATGGCGAGCCGATTGCGACCAGTGTTATTGTGTCTGGAGGGTATGAAGACGATGAGGATGCAGGGGATGTGATTATATATAGTGGTCATGGAGGGCAGGATAAGCTAAATAGGCAGTGTAACCACCAGAAGTTGGAAGGTGGTAATTTGGCTATGGAAAGGAGCATGCACTATGGAATCGAAGTTCGGGTTATAAGGGGGATAAGATACGGGGCGGTGCGACACCCAAGATATATGTGTATGATGGGTTGTATAGGATTCTTGATCATTGGTTTGATATCGGGAGGTCTGGTTTTGGGGTATACAAGTATAAGTTGATGAGAATTGAAGGGCAACCAGAAATGGGTAGTGCTATCATGAGGTTTGCTCAGACCCTTAGGACAAGGCCTTTAACAGTTAGGCCCAGGGGATATCTCAGTCTTGACATTTCAGCGAGGAAGGAATGTGCGCCCGTTTTTCTGTATAATGACATTGATTCTGACAGCACTCCCCTGAATTATGAGTACTTAGCCAGGACTGTATTTCCTCCGTATTTGGTGCTTCAAAATGCTAATGGCAGCGGGTGTGAATGTGTTCTGAGCTGTGGAAGTAATTGCTTTTGTGCTTCGAGAAATGGGGGTGAGTTTGCCTATGATCACAATGGGTTACTTACGAGGGGAAAGCCAGTTATTTTTGAATGTGGGCCATTTTGTAAGTGTCCTCCAACCTGCCGTAATCGTGTGACGCAGAAAGGTTTAAGTAGTAAGTTGGAGATATTTAGATCGAAGGAGACCAATTGGGGTGTTAGGACCTTAGAGCTGATACAAGCTGGTGCTTTTATCTGTGAATATGCAGGAGTTGTACTCACGAGAGACCAAGCCCAGATTTTCAGCATGAGTGGCGATCCATTGGTCTACCCGAGCAGGTTTACTGCTAAATGGACCAAGTGGGGAGATTTGTCCAAAGTGTATCCGGATTTTGCATGCCCTGCTTATCCATCAATTCCTCCTTTGGATTTTGCTATGGATGTCTCAAAAATGAGGAATGTTGCTTGTTATATTAGCCATAGTTCAACTCCTAATGTAATGGTGCAGTATGTATTGTATGATCACAATAATGTTTCATTTCCTCACGTAATGTTGTTTGCATTGGAGAATATTCCTCCTCTGAGGGAGCTCAGCCTTGACTATGGTGCTGCGGATGAATGGACTGGGAAGCCTCCTCTTCTCTGTAACTGAACTGTCTTGGGAAGTTGGACAGACTGAATTGAGGATGGTGCCCATTTCCTATATCTAAATTGAGAAGTGATGCATTTCGAAAGTGATGCAGTGCAGCGTTACAAGGGCTGAGGTAAACTAAATTTTATGTTCTGCAAGCTTTGAAAACTATGGAACTATGTAGAACAATTATTTTCATCTTTGGAGATGGATTCTTTGTGTTTCATATATTAGCTTTAACAATGTAGCTGTCTTCGAGATTCTTACTTCTTGTCTTGTTTGTCAATTGTTCTGTCTTTTCTGCATTTAGATCAGTTGCTGAAAATTAACTCTGCCGTGGACACTGTTGATGACTAGAATTTTTTGGCTGTGGTCAAATTATCTATGACGATGGTGATGACTATAATTATTACTATTTGAGAAATGGTGGCTGCATAAGTACGTAGTTTCATGTTCCTTGATGGGGAGCTACTATTGCTTTTGCATTGAGGAAGTTCTTAATGATTCATTCTCATTTCTCTCTGTCCTTCCTTGATCTGGTGAATTTGTCTCATGTAATGGTCCTGCGATGGAAGAAGTTTCATCTCACGAAAAACGAGGACCCCACGACATTTTTTTTTTTTTTTGATAGTCCCGAACAAGGTCGTGAAAGTCTGAATCTATTTCTAATTGATATTGTTGTTTGAAAGATTGGGTCTTGTGATCGGATCTAAGATCACAATGTTATATATATATAAACTTTTGTGTAGAAATGAATAAATGTTTTTAACAGACCATAACTTCAAAGAACTGGTATTGCCAAGACCTATATGATCTCTAAAATTATGACGATAAGTCCTTTTGCCCTTACGTGAAAATCTCAAAATGTAGAAACTTTTATTAAAATTGAATTGGTAGAATCACTCCAAACTAAGGATATTCATTCTTTGATTTTGCATTTTGCAATGAAGAGACCCAAAGCACCACGGCAGGCAAATTTAATTGGAGGTCACTTTTAGTTGTAAGGAATGGAAGTGAGACATAATGAAATAAGATTGGTAATGAATTCAAGTAAGATGATAGTGGAACAAGCATCATTCCTTCAGTTTATGGGTGCGACGTTTAAAACCGCTAGATTTTTGGTTTTTACCCCTTCTACTAGTTGGTCGTAGAAGTAATAATACAAATTCTTATACATCTCTGATATTGTCCACACATTACTTGATTCAGGAGTTACTGAAGCCAAATCCTGTCAAAACTGTACATTCCGTGCATTGACATTTCAGATCACCCAAAGCCATCATTTTCATTGTCAAACCTTCTCCATTCATGTTGTGCAAATCTTTGTAAAAATGAGGGCACTGCATTTGGGTTTTCAAATAACAAAATTTTTGGAAAGGGTTAAAATAGAAGTACTTATCTTTTTTCTGCAGAACAGGAGAACAGTATCTGATTTTGTTTTCCAAGTGCATTGAACGAAAACAGTACTTAATTTAGCAGGATAATAGAGTGATATTTTATTGTCTTTTGTAGGGCATAACACGATACGAACAAGTCTAGTGCTTAAGTGGTCAAATGAGCATGTGAGAGCATGGAATTGCCTGTCTGTTGCTATTAATGTTCACTATACATTGTTCCGGCCACCTTTGATAGGATCATTAAATAATAACCTCATTGAATGCTGATTCCTGTCTATCAAATATGGAATTATATCTTTTGGCAGTCAATTTTCATTTGTTGTGCTTTTCAATAAATAAGCCGGTGTTTGAGAGTTTAAAATCCCAGTGGGATTGATTTCTGTAGAAAAGCTGTAGCTTCTTAATTTATATGAATTAGAGGTGTCAAACCATGTGACGATGTATACATCCATACAACTTACATAAATTGTGCTCAAATTTTCATTTTCCTCCCATATAAGATTTATGCATTGTATTTTTTTCTTAGAAGATGGACGCCCAATATTCAAGGATTCAGTGAAATTGTATCTTTTGGTGCCAAGAATGAGTGAAATGAAATACTGCTAGTGAAGGAGCTAGGAGAGTGGGGCAGGCGATGATTATTTGGCCAATTGCACTATTCCTTTTAATTAATGCATGATCTTATTCTATAGATGAACCTAATTACATAAGTTGTCACGTAGCGTATGCTTTATGGTGGGTCTTAACTAATGACATGACTAATATCATGCTGAACAAAGGGAAATAACCGTTATTTACAACTTTTTGGTTTTTGCTTGACGTACTTCTAGTTGAGGATGTTGAAAGTAGCTTATAAGTTTTTTTGTATGTTAGCGAAGAGACAACTACCGTTTGTAGCAGTTTGTGCTTTTGAGGCTTTGCCTCTTGCTTTCTTGTTGGTATCTACTGATATTTTTTATAAGGTATAGGCAGTCTTCCCAGTTTTATTATATCAAATCACGACTGTCATGGATGAGGTAATTCAGTCTTTGTCAATGCAAAATTTGGTTTGCTGTCACCAGACATCCTGGTTCGTCTCATCTGGTCCCAGCTGAAATTTGTATTGTTGGTTTTGGCTATCAGAATGCAGTGAAAATGTATTAGAATTACCTCATATTTATTACTTGTCAAATATGGGAGAGGTTCAGCGTGGGGTGGAGTTAGCTTAAGCCGACTGAACTTAAGAGGAAAATTCAATTGTTTTCCTTTTTGCCTTGATTAGTAACCTTACTCATGCCTGGAAATGGCTTAGGGAATGGATGTGGAATATAATTAATGGCATTCTACATTTATGCAGTTGGCATCAGTTTTGGATCTAATCTTTCACTGTTCCGTCATTTTAACTGCACTCTAAATCCTAATTTAGATGTTGTTCATGTCAGTGTCAACATAGGGCTATTAGCCGCCTTGGTACCTTTTTCTTTGTATGGATGCTTTTAGTAGGCTGTATGGTACTGAGCTCATTTAAATGGATCTTTGTGAAGTTTCATGAGATAACCAGAAGGATAATAAGAGGAATTATGGAAGCTTCTTTAATATTCTGTTTGTCCAGGATGCCCAAGATATGAAGTTGTTCAAAGGGAATGTTGGAATAAAATGGGCATTCTGCTAAATATTTTGAAGTGTTGTGAGATAAATGCATTGACGTATTGAACATTTCTGCAGATACTCTGCTTCTCTTTCTCCTGTGAACATATGATTCACCTCCATTTTGCCTTGACCCGCAAAAAGGAGACAAATCTCGTGATTTTATTTTGTGGATCAGATTGAAACACTTAATTCTTCTTGTTTCTGGTAGAAGGCTTCCTATGACTACGAGCAGTGTAAAGTTTCTTCAATTTTGTTTTTCTTCAAATTGAATCGGAGTATCTCTTTAGTTCAGCAGCTTGTAATTCACTCTGTCTGTATGTTGTCCACTTAAACCTCAATACCATATTGACTCGGTAAACACAAACATATTTGAAAGTTGATGGTATGTGTCTATTTTGTGGTGGGCAAATTACTTGATTGATTCACCACACGTGGTATTGCTTGTGCGTGGGATGTGGCTATAAAAGTTACTAGCAATCTTCTTGGTCATTTCCTACAGTTGCTTTTCATTTTGATTTCTCCTCTTCATGTAGCACAAAGTGTTTTGGTTTGTTTCTTGGATAAGATCAAAGCACTCACGTCTGATGACAATGTCACTCACCTCCATAATTTCTTACACGCAGATTTTGGTTGGATCTTTTGCGGGCATGTGTCTGCGGATGCTGCTTCCCAGTTCTGTCCCCATTTTTTGTGTGCGAGCTGATGCTGCCGGTGAATTTATTAGGAACAACAAAACTGGCGGTCCATCAAATTTTTGGATGTGATTACCTTGTAAGAGAAATTTTTGTCGAGGACTGAACTTCATGCAGATCGGCTGCTGGCGGAAGTACTGATAGCTGCTTTTGCTGACAGTGCACCTTTTTGTACTTGTAGGATAAGGCCGCTCCACGCACTGGTTGAAATTGTGGATGATCAACATCTGTTGTACTTGTAAACCCATAAATGTCAAAATCTATTGTATGGTTAACTTGTATATAAAGTTCGCATCACGGCTGTACAGTTGACATATCTGTTAGTGCAGGCATAGCAGGAAGCCCATCTCTCTCTCTCTCTCTCTCTCTCTCTGTGGCTAAATCTTTCTTCGGCTTCCTTGTATTCTTCTTCTATTCTGAAACTTTCGTTTGAGGACTTATGCTTGATCAATATGCTATGACGTGGCATTGAATAACAGGGGCATGACATTGAATTCATCTGCATCTCTGAACTGATTGAGAGGCTTGAAATGAGATGGAAATGTGTCATACCCTTTGTTGCCGTGTTAATCAGAAGAAGCTTGTCATGAAGGGTGCGTGATGTTGCTTGCGAGGGTATTGAGTTTATTCATTGCGGAAGAAAATGGCAGTGGGAGCAATATGCAGCACGCTAAGGAGGAATCAGGACTCCAAGTTCAATTGGAACTGATGAGAAGAGAATGATAAACAGGAATTGGCAGTGTTCCTGCCTCATTGAAGATATTGATAAATCAAAGAGGTGGAATTGCTGTCACAAGAACCAGTTCTTGATCTTTCTGTACCAATCTTTCCCTTCTTGTCTTGGGTTGGGTAGGAAGGAGAGCCACTTTGCATGAGGTGAAAGCTTTCTTTTAGGCACTGAATGAAAACTACGGGGTTTGGACGAGAGTATAGAAATTTGCAGGTCAGAAAATCTGGAATTACTAAAGCAGTCATCTCGTGCATTTGTCGTATCATTTAGGAAAATTCAAGTGTACCGTTAAAATCAAAAAGAAAATAAGAGAGAACGAAATTATGTGATGGGTTGATTCCTGAAAACGATAATAAGTTTTAGATAATGTTGATAAAAAGTATGCGACTGATAAATTAATTATACCGTAAACTGTTAGTAAATTGCCCATAAATGATGAGTATCAATGTTAAAATTTACCCAGCTACAACAAAATATTACCGTCAAATTGGTAACTTACGTCAGAATTTAGCAATGTGTATTCATTTGCCCTAGTAGCAATTCAAGCCATTTTCTGTCAATGTCAGCAATGTCAACTAGAATGTAATAGCGAGTTACCAACAAAGAAATGAGTTTAAACGTCATTTTCAATAGTTAGTTGGTAACACGTTTTGTAATTTGAAAGCTACAACAAAATGGTACTAGTCAATATATCAATTATTTTAGCCACATAACCATATAGATTCCTTTCACTCAGAACCTTTAGATCTTGTTGACACTTAATTTTTGTCCAAAGATTGTGTTTAAATATTTTTGAAAGAATTGGAACCTGTTCTTCCATAAAAATATTTCATATCAATTTGTTGCATTTAGATTGCCGAGGCATTTACTATAGGTTTTAAATGGAATTATTTTTCTCAAATCTACTTTCCATAAAAAAAAAAAGTTGGGGCCGAGAATCTGAATATGTTTAGCCAAGCCTCCTCATCTTGCGCAAGAAATTGGCCAATTTTGATGAACTTTCTTGCAAAATCGGTTGGAGAAACTTGCAAAGTCTAGCTAGCGGCTTAGAGTACTATACATGAACTTGCCAATTGATAAAAAAAAATCCAGAAAAATTGATTGATTAAAGCACTTAAGCTAGCTGCCGAAGCCGAGTCCACAATTTGGGCACAATATGAAACTTCCAAGTAAGCAATTTCGTAGCCCCACCATATCCTATTGAGCTACCTAATTAGACTGATCTCTAGTTGAGGTGGAAGACGACCATTAGATGTGCAGATGGAAAAAAAATGGCCATGGACAAGCTGAGGAAAGAGCGCGAAAATCTCGACCAAATTAGCTAGGTCAATGACGGTACAAATTTGAAAATTTGACGAAGTTGAAGAGTTAGTGAAGTAGTTCAGTTGGCAACCAAAGGGTGGATTAATTCAGTGGATAACCTCTCGGAAGCACACCCTCTGAGGCATAAAAGTAGGAGATAAGAGGCAGCTAGCTCGAGGGGGGCTCTTGGTGGCCTCCAAAAGTACATCCAAACAGTTACCTTCCAAACTCAAAAACTAAAAGTAGCAGCATTTGAGGGGGTTTTTCAAGAGCCATATCTCGCACACCAGAAATAATCGTACCACACCACTACTTGGATTTCAAAGGGGACCTATCAAGCTTCCAATAGAGTCTAGTATTAGTCCCCAAAGAGTTTCTTCATGACCCAAAAAATAACTCAAATAACTAACTTTAATCCAAAAATTCCAGTCAGCCCATTGAGAAAATGCAATTTTTACAAATTTGCAGCCAAAACTAGTCAAAACCTCGACTAGAGAGCAAAATTATGCTCATGTATCTTTCCAACCATAGGTCGTCCATCCCAGTGGAGACTGGAAAGGCCTCCTATATCCCCTCATAAATTACCCTCTTGGACGGTGAGGGAAGAAGTCTGAAATTTTTCCAGGTGTTCGAGGGTTGATGGTGAGCTAGGAAAAGAGTAGGAATTTGAAAGAAATGAGAGAATGTTGAACCACAACACTCATTGAGGGTCAAGGTAGGAATGTTATAGTTTAATAAAAGCTTTCTTTCTTTTTCCCTTGATCTAATCTCTAGATTTGTTCAAGTTAAGGCAAGAAGAGTGCGTCAGAATAAGCTTACAAACCTAGAAAACCCGTAAGTTCTTTTTTAAGTCTTGATCAGAGAGAGAAAGAGAGATCTTAGTTCTCATCACAGAAATATAATTAAATTATTTCTTTGTCGGAGCATGATCTTTTAATATAGATAGCTCTCATCATGGAAATATAATGAAATTTATTTCGTTGTTCTACACCGGCCATTGCTAAATTGATTACAGATTGGTATTGGTGAGTTGTTGTCTGAAGTTGAAAGATAGAGTATGTCTAATCTGATGTCGATAAATCTTAACTCTTGGGATCTTTGGTTAACTAATTATTATGATTCTTAGAAATACAAGAGTCAGACAGTCGAGTTTAACAAATCAAGAAGGATTCTCACTAACCAATTTAAAAAATGTATTGTATGATTGCGCCACTTCTCCAAATAGTTTGTCAAGTCGGTCTAATTACTTGATCAGGCGCTGGAGGGAGGATTTAGTTTTAGAGTCCCCTCATCGTCTATGAAATTCTATCTGAAAAGCAGAAGATGATGTGGTAATGGAGAGTTGCTTCTGAAAATTTCTCCTAATGCAGAAGATTTAGCTCAATCCTTATGCAAACTGGGCTGGAAGAAATGCTTTTGTTGGTTTACCTTCCATTTTTCGACTCAATCCGCTTCCTTGTTCTTCTCGTGTCTATCGTTGCTAAGGGGGTAAATGACAACCATTTTGGCCGTAATTGATTTTTGGAAAAAAAATAGATTTTTTTTTATTTCTATTTCTAGAAGAGTTTCTAAGAAAAATAACCGTTTGATAATGATACAAATTTCTATTTTAAAAATAGAAATTAACAACACAATTTTTTTTCCTTTTGGATAGCGGTGGACCAAAGGGACTGGACGGGTGGACTCGATGATCGATTGGTGGCGGTGGCGGTGGCGGCACGGCGATCGATGATTGGTGGCCGGCGACAGGATTGGCGCGGCGGCGGTGGCGGCGGCCGACAACCGGCAGCGGCGGCGGTCGGCGATCGGCAAGGACGGCGGCGGTGGTGAGCAACCGACAAACAAAGGGGTCAACGGCAACGGATAAAAGACCGGTTGACGAACGATGAGAATAATTTTTATTTCTCATTTATGTTCTAGAAATATAAAAGTAGAAAATTTCTACTTTTGATTTCTATTCCAAATCTATTTCTGAATAAGAATTTATTTCATAAATAGAAAAAAAATTGAATGGGTTTATCAAATGATTTCTATTTCGAAAACAAGTCTCAATAGAAAATTATTTTAAAAAAAGAAATAGGTGATTGTCATGCACCCCTAAGAGAACTTATTTAGTCACTATGGTTTGGTTTCTATACGAATGAATACAAGCTCATTTCCCATCCAAAAGAAAAGTCGGGCAAAAGGGATTTGTTTTCTTGAAAATGGGCTTAGAAGGTAAAAGTGGCACTTTTCCCAATTTAAAAAAAAAAAAAAAGCAGAATCCAGTGAGAAAAAGAAAGGGACGGTGGAAAATCCCCAAAGAAAAATACATGAAAAGGTGGTGACGTGAACATCAACTGAGCCCTGAGACGACACATGGACACCGAGAATTGTTTCATCTTAAATTTCTCAAGGAGATTCACGCAGGTGAAGCGATTAGTTGGCATCGCGAGTACAATTAGAGACCCAAAAACAAGAAAAAACAAAAACATAAACACAAGAACAATGTCGCAGGAAGAGGAGAGGGTGGCTGCAAACGGAAGAAGGGCATGCATCTTTTACAGGTTGATGGTGGACTCCCTCATCCATGAGAAGCAGCTGGTAATTTTTGAACTGATCATCATTGTCACTCACCAGTCACCATGCTTGTGTTTGTGTCTTCTTCTTCTCAAGAAATGAACTCACGCAAATTCTTGAGCCGAGGAAAAGAAATCCATGCATGGCTGATTTTTCTGTTCTTTTCCTTTCCTTTAAGCATGTTGAGTAAAAGAAATAACACAGGAGAAAAGATCATGCTGGTGAATGGTCACCTTCTTAAAAGACTGAATTTTTCTGGGTCGAATCGTTAGGCAGCTGTTTCCTGAGTTTGAAAATGTTGGGAAATGCCGCATGAGAGGAGACTGAACTTTGAGCCTTAAGAATGGAAGGCTAAAACTTGGGTCTTTTGACCCAATTAGTTGGGACGCAAAAGTTTGGCCCGGTAGGAGCCGAGTTAGAGGATGACCCAATTTCTCTTAAGATATCAATAGCATTTTCAATGTGGATTCTTTCTTTCATTCATAAAGTGAAGAAGGGTCTGCAAGAGGAAATTTGGCCTATGTACTTATGTAGTATGTGTGCAGCCGTTTTAATTTGTTCCTTATACTTGCTCACGTTCTCCGTACTTATGGGGTTCATGAACTTCACTGGTGATTCAACATCAGCTTTTTGGCCCTCTGGTAATGGTCAATTCGAGGAAGAATGCCATTAAATTTCTTTCAATCTGCAGGGGATTCCAAAAAAGTTTGCTCGGAAATATGGGGATGAACTTTCTGATGTCGTTAGGCTCTCCGCTTCTGATTCTAGTATCTGGCTAGTCGAGTTAAGAAAACATGGCAGCAGATTATGGTTCCATGATGGTTGGCAGAGATTCCTGGAACATCATTCCATTCATTCCGGTCACTTTCTGATTTTCAAGTACGAAGGGGACTCGACATTTCATGTTTACGTATATAATCTGACTGCTTCCTGGGAGAGGAATTCTCACAATCCTCTTGGTAGCAAAGAATTTATTTCGAGCAGGCAATTTCCAATGCATACGAAGAAAAATCAAGATACTGACAGTGTTGTTGAAATTAGAGACCTTTGCTGTGCATGCCCAATTTGTAGCTGTTTAAAGGACAAGTGTTTCCAAGAATGTCGGGTTGGCGAATGACAAACAGAATTCATGATGGTGTCAATATCATTAGGCCCGAGCCTGTAGCTGATTGGGAGGTCTTTCATCAGGATAAGGGGGTACAAGTCGACGAAGTTGAGCTCCAAAGTACATTCGATGGAGTCGGGATAGATCGGTTGTTTCAGAAAAACCGATACCGGAAAAGGAGAAAGCAAATAAATGAATCTAGTAAGCACCATAATCTCGATAACTATGTCAATGCTTTATCCTATTTACTTTCTCTTTTTACACATATGATGAAGTTGCAGATGAAAGTGAGCCATCAGTGATGAGGAAAGATGGAGGTGAACTGCCTACTGTCGAGGCATCCTATGGAAAATCTTCAAGGGAGTGTAACGCTGCCATCATTGAGGCAAGAGGGATGGCTATCCGTGCAGCTCACATGTATGAGCCCAATAATCCGTTCTTCCAAGTAATCATGCGCCCATCTTATGTGAGAGAGAAATTTCTTGTGGTAAGTCCTCTTCGCTATGGTTTATTCTGATTTTTCCTTTTCAATTTAATCATTCACAAAAAGGAAAAGATTAGTGAGACAACAACAACTATGCCTACATCCTCCATGATATCCAGAGACAGAATTTCATATTAATTTCAGTTCATATTCACTGCAATACATACTGATCATAGGAAAAGCTCTTTTCCCCTCATGAACAGAATCTGCCAGCCTCTTTCATTGGGATGCATCTAAAGGGGGACTCCAGAGACATCACTCTTCAGGTTTCTGATGGGAAGAAGTGGCGCGTGCGATGCCTTCTCTTCAATGGCAAAGGCAAGATAAGCAGAGGTTGGCGTGAGTTTGTGGCAGACAATAAGCTGGAGATAGGTGATGTCTGCATCTTCGAACTGCTTCGGAGAGAAGACATTGTGCTCAAAGTTACCATATTTCGGGTTCCTGAGATTGGGGTTGGGGCCTACTGTTGCGCATCCTATTCAGGAGGAAGCTCTTCGATGAAGCTGACTTTTGATAGTTCACAGGTAAATGTATTCCAGAAACGCGGTGAGCATCTCCTGGTACCTGTGTTCAATTAGTTAATTTCTTCCATGTGACTTTGAAATTCATATTGGTATATTAGAAGTCCAATGGGCAACGTGTTCAAGCTTCCCCAAAAAAGCAAGGTGTTCAACTCCTGAAAGAGCTGTATAAACGGTCTGCATCGGTAGGTCATTTAGGCCAAGTCAAGGAAAACTTGCTAGTTTATATATTAATGGCTGAGAGACTTTGGTCGATCTGTTTCAGTAAGACTGCACAAATGCATGCCAGATTCCAGTACCTTGTTGCTTGTCTTAGCAAAAAAAAAAAAAAAAAAAAAAAAAAAAAAAAACGGACTATTTGTAAGAGCTCATTATTATGACTTTGACCCTAATAATTGCCTAGCAAAAATATATCGCAACAGTGCAAATCACACTATATCCTTTTACAAGCATTGTGAGGGAGAATTCCTTGTTTTGTCCTGGAGGCTGGCGATGCTAATGTTTGTGTTTCTGTACAGGAGTCGGCTGAATGCATCTATCCTTCTAAGGCACTTAAGTAGCCAGATTTTGACAAACCTTTTTGTACAGTGGGATTAACTTTTGCTAGTTAAAGTGGATAGCAATGCTCTGCTCATCCACTGTGATGGGTTGGCGCCCTCGGGATTATCGCATTTTGCAGCATGTAATTCCTTGTTTTGTCACGGCGATGCTTATGTTTGTGTTTCTGTACAGGAGTCAGCAGAGTGTCTCTGTCTTTCTACGACACTTCTGTAGCCAGATTTTGACAAACCTTTTATGTACAGCGGGACTAATTTTTGTTAGTTAAAGTGGATGGCAATGCTCTGCTTGTCGACCGTGATCGGTTGCCACTCAATGCCCTCGGGGAGTATTGCATTTTGTAGCATGTAACGTTGGTATGCTCCATGGACCAAACTCCGCAGTGATATTCTGGTCAAGAAAACTTGGGTTGTGGATGTCTGTGCAATAGCATTTTTGCATAGAATGGCTGTTAAACATGTCTAAGCTTCCTCCTTCTCACGGCGCTTGCTGTTGTAATTTGAATATAGGGCGTGACGAACTGATGATGTATTACTAAGAGGATGGAAATTTGGTGTTCCTAGATTACCTAAACTAGACAGGAGTATATAAACTATGGTTCCTGTCATGCTGAACGAGATATATAAACTTTCTTCAGTTCATCGGACCATAATTAGACCCGCTAACAAGACATGCAATTCCAAAAGCTGTGGAAGAAAACTTTTGGGCCGAGGAAATATCACTTCTCATCTTCTAATTTTTTTTTTTGAAATTTATTTTAGGATTTTCGCTCTTCTCATTAGTCATACGCCTTTGGATTTTTTTTTTTTTTTTTTTGGCTGCAAAGGAGGCAAAAGCCTATGGAAAAAGTAAAGTAGACGAGGAATATATTAGTAAATACATAATCATCATAGGATGAGAAAAGACATTAACAACCGTGTTTCACTTTAGAATTACTAAATGTGCTTTTCTTATCAACCTTTTAAAATTTTGAAAGGTATTCGATGCAAATCACAGGACTGAAAACTAGTTAAAAGGTTGGGATTCTAGTCATTAAAAAAAGAAAAAAGAAAAAAAGAACTTCCGTTGTCGTAACTTTCTTCTATTATGATTTTGAAGTTTAAATCAAGAGTTGTAATTTTTCCCAAAATTCAAAAGATTTGAATTATTCCCGTAACATTTCATCTTATTTATTAATTTTAAAGAACATTACTTTTGTGATTGGGTAGGTGTCGCCAATCTGATTTTTCTTTTTTTTCTTTTGATCTCACTCCCTTCTTTTATATATACGTGTGTGTGATGCTCACAGGAATCGAACCTCGAACCTAGTACTCCCCAACCCCACCCCAAATCTCTTTATCAAAAGGGCCACATGCTTCTTGGTGGTGTTGTTGTTGTTGTTTTTTTTTTTTTGTAACCGAGAACCACGGAGATCACCCTTCTGAGATCACACAACCCTCCAAGGCCCATGACTCCGCCGAGTCTTGTCGCAAGTTGCCATTTAGACGTAAATTTCGGGAGGCTAGCCTATGACCCCAACACTAGGACCCCACTTCAGACAATTTAGCAACAAGAGCGTTGAACTCTCGACCTCTCGCAACAAGGAAGAGAACTCACACTAAAGTACTTTTGTCCCTTATGGATGTCGATCACTTATCCAGGTTAGAGTTGGTAACTCACTCAAATATAGATGGATATACTTAAATAGATATGGGTGATTTAAAATAAGAATTGATAACCTACTCAAGTGATGTGTTTAGGAGCTGGTAATTTACTCCCATATAAGTTCGTAGAGTTTGAAAATAAATTACCATCATTTAATAAGAGCTAGTAACTTATTCAAATATAAGTGCAATCGATAATTTAATATGAGTCAGTAACTTATGCCAATAATAGTGGCACATTAATAGGAATTGGTAACTTACTCCAATAAGGGTGGCTCCGACAAGAGTTAATACTTCAATCGGAGTTGATTATTTACTAAAATAAAAAGTGATCATTTTAATAAGAGCCGGTAAGTTACTCAAATAAAAATTGATAATAATTTGCACATTGAACTGCATAACAACTGAAACTTGGGATGAAAGCTTGAAGTTGGCAATTTACCCAGCTTGAAGCAAGACAAGTAATACTGAACATGCTTAGAGAAGCAGTCCAACGCATGTATCATCAATGCTTTTAAATTTTGTCATGTTCATTACAATGTTGTCTCCTGGGTTCTTAATCCATTCATGAGTAGTTTAGGTCTGTTCATTCCAATTACAGCCAAAAATTTCAACTGGTATACCTAAACACCAGACCAGTAAAATTTACAAAGATCATGCCTGAATCAGAAAGTCTTCACTATATATTGCTCAATTTCGAGTGGACTGTTCTGCATTATGTACATTTACACACAGTATGTATTGTAAAACCAGTCCTCGTATACAATAATGTCAAATACTTCCACACAGGCGATTGCATGCGGTTTACAAGTATCGCCCTAAACATTTGACAGTGGCAGGAATTTTGCATCAAGCTTGGAAGGCAGCAGTTCCATTCCTTCCCAATTCTCGCTGTCTTGCTCTCTCCATCTTCCTCTTACGCCACTGCTCCAGAGCTATCAGATAGACATCATACATCGGCAAAATGTTCGAGTCAGAGACATTGATTCAGGATAACAGAACATGATAAAAACCCTCAAAGATGCTGCTATTCTATACCAGGAAAAGAAACTAATGGTTTCTGGAATTAACATGTTCGAGTCAGAGACATCGATTCAGGATAACAGAACGTGATAAAAACCCTCAAAGATGCTGCTATTCTATACCAGGAAAAGAAACTAATGGTTTCTGGAATTAACAAGATAGCTTCGCGTTGCCTTCTAAGGATTTCAATGCTCACGAGGTGGAGGTGGAGGTGGAGCATTATAAAAGCAATTTAGTAGGACTTTCCCTGAAGCACATGCACATTCAACAAAACAGAATTTGACTGCATTCTGCATGACTAGAACTGACCAGGGGCAGCAGTATGTAGTAGGAAAACTGAAGCAAATATAATCACACCTGACTTGGTATTGCAAGAATAAACAACCATAATCACATGTAACCAACATGAACCACGAGACTCAAAATGCACTTACGTTCCATTTGATCTCAAGAAGTGACTGATTATAAGATGCATGTACTTGTACAATTTGCCCCCCTCAAAACCACAACATAGGCGGCTAATTTGCATTTGTTAATGGATGATGTGGAGAGATTAGTAGCTCACGGTTTGAAATTAAATATTTTAGAAGACAAGAGACAAATGCAACAAATCGTGTTTGCATGATAGAGAGCACTATCAGAACAGCACGCACAGAGAAATTCGATATCGTTGAAAAATTGTAAGGGCCAGCAAGAAAAGAACAATGGTAAACTTAAACTATCTCACCAATTCCGACATATTGGGCGCATGCATATACGTGTGTGTGTGTGTGTGTGTGTGTGTGTGTGTGTGTGTGTGTGTGAGAGAGAGAGAGAGAGAGAGAGAGAGGTTGACCTACCTTTCATGTTGGCAGCATTATCATTAACTGAACGGAAATTATTTAACCGCTTGGAAAGATCAAGAGCAGCAGTCTGCTTTGGCTGAACTATTTCAGGTTCAGTATAAGCTTCTTGCTGAATTTCTTTCACCTGAAAATGGAAACAGATGATTCTCAAACAACAACCATTTCAGTCAACTCGAATAACATTATGTATGCTTGACTATGATTGATTCAATAGCACAAACAGAAAATTCCGGAGTCAACTGACTGACAGCGCACATGTTCAAAGATGATCTCTTATCTGATCGCACTACGGAATAGAATGAAGCATAAACCTTCAGTTGGGACTAGTACATCTTAGCATTTCAATCATGAATATTACATCAGAAAAAAAGTACAGTTAAAGGGAAAAATCTTAACTCTTTTATCTATCCCCACGGCTGCATAGAAAGACAAATTTCTTTGCATTCCTTTATATACATAATGTTGACTCGGAATAACATTATGTATGCTTGACTATGATTAATTCAATAGCACAAACATATCTTCACATTCCTTTATATACATAATGTTGACTTGGAATAACATTATGTATGCTTGACTATGATTAATTCAATAGCACGAACAGAAAATTCTGGAGTCAACTGACTGAAAGCGCACATGTTCAAAGATGATCTCTAATCTGATTGCCCTACAGATTAGAATGAAGCATAAACCTTCGGATGGGACTAGTAGATCTAAGCATTTCAACCATGAACATTAAAGAGTACAGTTAGGGAGAAAAATCTTACTCTTTTTATCTATTCCAATGGCTACTCGGGATAACATTATGTGTGAGTCAACATTATGTATGCTTGACTATGAGTAATTCAATAGCACAAACAAAAATTCCGGAGTCAACTGACTGACAACGCACATGTTCAAAGACAATCTCTAGTCTGATCGCTACAGAATAGAATGAAGCATAAACCTTCAGTTGGGACTAGTAGATCTTAGCATGTCAACCATAAACATTACATAGGAAAAGAGTGCAGTTAGGGAGGAAAATCTTACTCCTTTTATCTATTCCAATGGCTGCATAGAAAGATGAATTTCTTCAAATTATTTTATATACATAATGTTGACTTGGAATAACATTATGGATGCTTGACTATGATTAATACAATAACACAAACAGAAAATTCCGGAGTCAACTAATTGTCAACACACATGTTCAAAGATGATCTCTAATCTGATTGCATTACAGAATAGAATTAAGCATAAACATTTGGGCGGGACTGGTAGATCCTAGCGTTTCAACCATGAACATTACGTAGGAGAAGAGTACATTTAGGGCGAAAAATCTTACTCTTTTTATCAATTCCAATGGCGGCATAGAAAGATGAATTCCTTCGACTACTTTTTATACATAATGTCGACTTGGAATAACATTATGTATGCTTGACTGTGATTAATAAAATAGCACAAACAGAAAATTCCGGAGGCAACTGACCGAAAGTGCACATGTTCAAAGATAATCTCTAATCTGATTGCTCTACGGAATAGAATGAAGCATAAACCTTCAGATGGGACTAGCAGATCTTAGCATTTCAACCATGAACATCACGTGAAAAAGAGTACAGTTAGGGGAAAAATCTTACTCTTCTTATCAATTCCAACGGCTGCATAGAAAGACGGAATTTCTTCACATTCCTTTATATACCGGAGCATGGCTGTAAATCAGAGTATTGAAATAATCAGCAAAAAAGCCACATCAAACTGATGAGTAGTCCACAAAAGGAGAAAAGAAACAGAAATGAATGCCAAAACCAACAATTATTGACAATCTGTTGTTCATGGTGCTGAATGTCGTGCTGAAAAATAGAGATACATGCTATGAAATTTGCAATATTTTGTGCCATTTACACAACTACAATTCCATTTTACAACCACCAAATGATTGTGCATTATTTGCTAATTGCCATCGCAACATCTAGAAAATCTAGCGACATCAAATTATAGACCATGGCTGCACAGATTGTGCAAAGCATACTCTCAAGGTAAGTTTACACTTTGCTGCCTAGAAAATCAGACAAAAAAAATTGAAAAGAATCAAAGCACTAGTGAGCAGTCTGCTTAGGGAAAGAGGAACTTCACCATGTAAGAGATCAAAAGATTTGTACACAAAAGTCTTGAGACAGCAAACACCGAAAGATCTTCCTCAAATTGAAAAGAAGATCCTTTTCCAATAAGTATCAATATTCAAGAACAAGAAATCTACATGTAACTTCTGATTGCCAAAGAGAAATAACATGCTGTGCATCCAAGACAAAGACCTTTTCTTGTATTTGGATCTACAGATAACTCTCATGTAAAAATCGCAGGATTTGTGAGCGAAGCAATGGGAAAATTTGGCCTTTGCATCTTTTTTTTCACATAAGGTAAGAAACCCCTATAGGGCATTAGGCCGAACATGCCTTTTGTCCAGGACATGCGCAAGAAAGAGCTTCAAAGATCCAAGAAAAATTTCAGTCGACATCGAGCTCCACCAAGTGCAAAACGAACATATAAATCAAAACCCACATGCAATTCCATATCTTTTACAAGAGCGAATAGGTACAGATTGTCAATCATTACACAAATCGTGATGAAAACAACGCCTTGAGTCCAGGCACCCAACCAATCCGAGCCCCCCACAATCCAGACCATACGGAGGCATGTACAAAAGGGCCCAACCAGTAACTGAAGAAGAGACATAAACCTTAATCGCCTCTCAAACAACAAACGAAGACCCAAGTTTACACAGATCAAAGCGAGTCCCTTCGTCACGGCAATTCAAAGCAAAACATCAAACCCAGAAGGCGCAGAGAGAGAGAGAGAGAGAGAGAGAGAGAGAGAAGGGTATAGTGACCAGAATTAGATCGAGCGGATCGCGAGGAAGCGGAAGAAGAGGTGAAGAAGCCCTGGAGCAAGAAGAGAGCAGCGACGACGTTGAGGAAGCAGACGAAGAGGGTGGCGTTCCTGAAGGAGAACCTCATCCTCCACGACTGCTGCGTCTCCATATCCACACCAACCCCCAACCTCTCTCTTTTTAATAATCAATCACCCATCAATGGCGCCGCGACGGGGATGCCGTGGAATGCGGTCGCCGTGGCTGCGGCGGCGGCGGCGGCGGCGGCGGCGACGAAGTCCAAGAACCGCCACCAATAGCGCCTCGAACAGAGGTCAAACTTCGAATCGCCGTCTGGCGTTTCGCACGGGTGGAGGAGGAGAAGGCGGAGGAAACTCACTCGAGTGGAAAAAAAATAAAAGACGAGTCAGGAGTCAAAAAGTCAAAACGAGTGGAAAAGATTGGGAGATGTGGATTTTCTAATTCGAGCCATTATCGAGTAAACCGGTTGTACACGAGTTTTAATACACCTCACTTACAAAAATGGATTAACGAAAAATACCCCTTATCACGCATATTGATACTGAAATATTTATTATTGGTTCATTATTTAAAGTAATATAATCAATCATTTATAAAAAAAAAGTTGTTCACATGATTTACTTTTTGCGAAACATATGGACCTTTAATTGATCGTAATGTGTCATGAATTGTTTGCAATTCTCGAAGAGAGAGGTCTGGTGTACTTTATTGTTTGCACAAGCCGACTTAATGCTTTGTAATGGTTATGGAGCTAATACCCAAAATAATATTTTGAAACAAGAGAATCAATGACCGAATTGATCTTTTGAAATTGTTTTAGAATCAGTGGCCAAATTGATTTAAACTAGAGTCAAGTCTGATATGAAGCAAGAATGAGTATGATGGAGTGACAATGATTAGAAATAGAAAGCGACAGAGATTAGATTGAAAAATGGTCTACACACACAATAACAATTGCTAGTATAATCGAAGCGGTGAACTCTTTTGAACTCTCGGTACCGTTCAATAAGGGTATACAAAAGAATCGAAAACCGCCGGAACCGATTGGACCGATCTGAATCAACAATTTCCATGGGGCTGTCTAGTTCTCGATTCCAAGTTAGTACAATGGATGAGTACTAGTCCGATTCCCGATTCTAGGCATGAAATCGCCCACCCACTCATTCACTCGGGCCGAATCAATCATATATATAAAAGAGATTTCATCTCAATTACTTAATTATTTTATAATTTTTTGACCAAATATATATGTACATATATGCATATTTGTAATTATTGGACATTATTAACTAATTTTGTTTCTTGGGTGTGTAATAGGATTAATCCCTACTCTCTCTTTTTTCATTCTAATGATCCATTTACTTTCTTTCTCAACCAAAAATAAATAAATAAACGTAGAAAGAGGACATAATCAATTGTAGATATCCATAAGAGCCAACGGCTCATTGTAAGAGTATAATTAGATCTCTCCTCAACCATTCTCATGATTTAATTAGGTTGACCAAGAATTAATGTTTTAACTTATGTGGAGGTTAGAACTTTTAATGTGGAGTCGATTCTCCACTTATTTTCGATGTCTAGAAACCTTAAAAGATCACACCATGACATTTGAAAAAATTAAATTTTTAGCTATGAGTATTATTTATTTGTTTTGCCTTATAATTTTCAATTCTTAATCAAAATTAATGACTTGCAATTCAACCCAAACTTAATAGGGATTTGAGATCAATTCTATGGACCCACCTGGAACCATACTGAATTTGTGGTATGGTTTTAGGTGGATCCACGAAACTAAAAGCCGACAGCTCTCGATTTTAATTTTTCGGAATCGATCTGTAGTAGGTGGTTCCCGCTTTCAAAGTGGGGAACTGCCCACCGAGACCATGCTCACCCCTATTGTTTGACATGTAATTGGTGGTATGTTTGAACTAGGATGTTGCATTTATGGGGCTAGAACTGAAGTACATTTGAACAAAATTGCTTTGGGTATACGTCAAGGTTTAGGCACGCTACAAGGAGCATCTGGACCAAATGACTTGGGCATGTAACAAGGGTAATACGATTAGCCCTCCTTTTCATTTTATTCTTCTGTTTTTAGGGATTTCTAATTAAACTTTACGAACAAGCTCGGGAGATACATATATTGGTTTTTAGGTCCGCTGTAAATTGTTGATTTATTTTTACCTATCCATATTTTTGGCCAAATCCCAACAGGTGGCTGGTGAGGATATGGACTGAAGGTGTTATTTCGTATCTCGACTTCCTATGGCGTTCTATGTAGATCTTATCTTATTTTTTGATGGCAAAATTCTTTCCTCTTGCCTCAGTGAAGTCGTGTTGATTCAACTTTCAATTAGCTGAGGAAGATGTCGATAGCTCAGGTAAACGTCAACTGGAGAAGACGATAGGTGGGAAAAGGAAAAAATAAAAATAGAAATAAAAAACAGAAGCACTGATTAAAAAAAAAAAAAAAGAAATAAAAAGAATATAATAAATCCGAGTCGGGTCGGATTTGGTTAGTGGGTCGGATCAGGTGGCCGAGGTTGGAACAG
The DNA here is from genome assembly GCF_016545825.1 of Eucalyptus grandis. Lineage (NCBI taxonomy): Eukaryota > Viridiplantae > Streptophyta > Magnoliopsida > Myrtales > Myrtaceae > Eucalyptus > Eucalyptus grandis. The sequence continues at coordinate 40,383,939 of NC_052619.1, forward strand.
GGACGCTGTTGGTTCGAGGCCGGGCTAGGTCAAAGAGTTTAATGGGTTCCGTTGAAATGTTGTGGGTTCAACAACCTGGGCTTTTTTTGCAAAATTGGACTGGGCCTTAGGGCTAGTCTAATTTCAAACCCAACTCGGACTGTTCGGGTCAGACAGGCGGCTGGGACCAGATTCCTAACCCGATCCGAATCCATTTTTCTTGAATAAAAATATTAAAAATACAAAAATAAAAATAAAAATTCCTAAAAAATTATGAAAAATTTTAGAAATTATATTTTGAGTATTTTTATTATATTTTAGAGTTATCTATAGTTTAGAACTAGTTTAGCATTAAAAATGTGAAAATCTTTTAATAAAAAAATTGAATTCAAAATTGAACAAGCCTTTATGGCTTTACAATAGCATTTTTAATGCTTTCTTTTTCGAGTCAATGCTACATCACTGTTTGTGCACTTTCATTGTGATTTTATTTGATTATGCTCTTTTAATAGATTGATTTTAATGGTTAAGATGAATTTCAGGATCTTTAATTAGTAAAAGACTACCCCGACACTTTGGTTAGCAAATCGTGAAGTTTAAATATCAAAAAGGTACTTGTTAGATGACTGTATAATTAAGACCTAATCTCTATATTTATGGTTGCTTAGAAAGTGATGTATTCTCTCATATTTCTAACCGACTTCATTAAGCTAGTGACGACTTATGACATAGAATTTTTAGGATCAATTTGAATTTAAATTGCAAATCATGTGTCATGCAGGGCATGATCTTAGAAGAGACCACATCGCCCGTCTGCGGTGTTATCAAGTGAGGATCCATCTAAGACCTAGACTTGTATGTATGTACCATTAGGATTGTCTCATAAATCAATACCTCTAAACCCATTTTCTGAGGGCGGCTCAAGGGTAGGTTGCAACAATGAGGCAACGCATCCCATCAGGCAAATGGGTCATACCTAAACAGTCAATAATGAGAATATATTTGAGTGAAGAGAGCTTGTCAATCCATTCTGACAAACTCATAAGATTCTCACAATATATAATCTCGAGAACGTGCAATGTAGTGACATTGAATACCCTCCGATAACGCCACCAGTTTCGGTAGTTTTATGGCAAGTTTGCAGAGATTTACGAGGGATCGCCATTGGGTGCCGTGCTTGCCGTCATAGCTCAACAAGTCAAGTTCTTTACAAGCAAAAATGCCAAGGTATTGGAGCGAGAATTGGTACTGCATGTCTCGAGAGACACCTCACAGTGTGCAATGTAGGAAGGTCGTGCTTTCAAGATTTGGAGGAATGGAAGTAAAGTATCAAGTATCGAGTGCTCTAGATCTAATAGATAAAACAAATCTAGATACTTTAATTTAGAGAGAGGGATTAATGTGGATACTATTGCATCTTTTCGTGGACAATTTGGAACGGCCAGCACTCATTGTTCCAAAAACTTCCTGCTAACATTATATAAGGTCAAGCCTTCTATCCAAGGGAGCAATGTCATAGAATTCAAGTTGAGATAACCAAGTAATGACAGTCGAAGGTTTTGGGAATGATGATTGTGAATCGTATTATTGATGATCTCAATTTGCTCCCACCAGTTCCCTTCTTGCCTACCATCCTTTTAGGTTGCAATCGAGATACAACATCTATAGAGATGGGAAGAAGGGGTGCAATAATAGATTGCTCTAGGTCACTTATCTCTTGAACGAACTCCCTTGCATCCAAATCCTAGAGATTCAAACACCTTAAGGAAGGGAGCTCACTCAGTGGTGGCAAGTACTTCCATCTTCTGCATGCATTGATTTTGACTTCAACAAGATTCCCGATGGAGGAAAGCCAGATTGGCGGACTCCTACTCATACAAAAGAATATGGCTAAGTGGGCTAGATTTGGGTGTGGCCTAAGGTTCTCCCACATGATCAGTTCATTGCTATTGCTTTTGTTGTCTTGTTGTTCCCTCGGCCACTCTAGGCTCAAAGCACGCAAACATTGCTTCTCTTTCAAGTGACCTTTGTTCGGTGCTAGTTGTAGGAAGTCCAACTTCAAAGAGTAATGGACCCAGTCCATTTATTTAGTCCTCCCAGTACATCTACTGTCCCCATACCACCATGTACTTAATGGTCCATTCTTAGTACGATGATTTGGGATAAATATGAAGCAAAGACAAGTGGTTCAACGCACGTGACATGTGGTTCATTGAGGCACACTCATCAATCAAGACGTCTTTTAAAGTTGACCATTTTCCTCAAATCTCTTGGAAGTGTGGTAAGTTGCCAACATTTAGAGAGTTTAAGGTTTGCAAGTTCTCCTAATCCATGATTGAATTTAGCAATCTTTGGATGGATTAGTTTCAAAGACAAAAAATTCTTGAGTGCTTCAATTGACTCCCAAGAAAGAAGGGACACAAAAATCTAAATAGCCCAAAGCCAATGCTCAACAATGCCTAAACTTGAGAAAATCTGATGATATTCATTTGGGGACCGGTTTTGGTCATATATTATGGCCTTGAAAGAGGGAAATATTTTGTAGATGGTCGCTTCAAGTGAAGAAGTCACTTTTTGTAGAGAGGATGATTGTGAAGCAATTGATGCATGTTGAATTCCTCCAATGATGCTGCCCTCATCGAGATTGACCATCTAGCACACATCTCCTACGACTTTCGAGGCAAGATCGTGTATGGGATCGTGCATATTGAGCTTTTGCATGTTGCCTATGTAATTATCAACCTCTTCAACTTGAAAGAATGACCTACATAGTAGGTTTGAGACATAATTATCCCTAGTCTCTTCTAGGTCCTCTTTCTTGTTTAGTGATTCTATAAAGCCTTGTGCCATTTAAAGATGTATCATTATCTGTTTATCAAAGACAAATCTTTTAGAAATAATGCACAATATGCAAAATAATGCTTTAACCACGATGGAAGATGATTTTAGTTGAGCATGAGGACATCAATCTTTATATTGTCAAACTTATCTAATTTTGAAAGTTTTAGCTAATTTTGAAAGTTCATGCTCTTTGAAATATTGCTGCTCATTTTTCTTTTTCTTGTATAAAAGGCTGCCTACGGTTCTGATGATAATGGGAACACAGAATCATTTTTTAATTATATCTTGACCCATATCCTCTAGTCTCTAGTCTAATGATTTTTCCCCATATCCATAAGCCATTTTCCTGAATAAATCCCACAACTTATAACATTTGTCGTGGGGGCCTCTCGAGCCACTTTCTTTCCTGGAACGTCCATAGGAGAGTATCTCCATGGACTTCATTGTAAACCTATCGAGGTTCGAAAGATGTCGGACCTTCATGGTCCTGTGGATCAATTCTCCAAGTATGAGATGTTCGTGCAACAACTAAAGATTGTCCAACAGAGGAGGTGGCCGAGTTATTTATCAAGCACGTCGTCAAGTACTAGGGAGTACCGCGCACGATCATGAGTGATCGAGATCCTCCAATCAACATACGATTTTGGACCAACCTCTTCAAATTGCTGGGGTTAGACATCAACTTCTCAACGAGTTTGTATCCTCAAATTGACGGTCAGCCAGAGAGGGTGAATGCACTAATAAAAATATACCTCCAACATTATGTGAGCATCACGCAAGTAAGCTAGGTGAAGCTGATTGATATGGCTTAGTTCTCATACAACTTGCAATGGAGCGAGTCCACGAACCATAGCCTATTCCAGATCGTGATTGGGCAACAATTGCTCACTCCGAGCATGGTTGCCTTGGGTTACCGAGGAAGTAGCCTACCAGCATACAAACTTACAAAGGAATGGCAAGAACAAGCAAACTTGGCATGGATGTGTTTATACAAGGCCTCAAAGCGCATGAAAAAGTGGACCAACAAAAAACGATGGCATGTGGAGTTCCAAGTAGAGGACCTAGTGCTGGTGAAGTTGCACTTTATCCTTTGATATCGAGACATGCATAATGGGCTAATCTGTTGCTATGAGAGCCCCTTTCAAGTGTTGCTATGGGTAAAAAAAGTCACATACAAGCTGGACTTGCCATCTAAACTCAAGGTACAATCAATCTTCCATGTGAATATGCTTAAACCTTTCCATGCAAACGAGGAAGACCCGGACTGAGGTAAATCACACCAAGCGCCACTTGGGGCAAAACCTTCATACGATTAGGATGTCGAGTGCATCATGGCAAACCGAGTCATATGGAAGAGGTATTGCATACCTAAGAGGGAGTACCCGGTCCGGTGGAAAAGGCTTTCTGGAGAGTGAAGTGAGTTGGGAACTATCTGGGACTCTTTGGCAGTTCGAACAACACATTGACGCATTTCACGCCGAAGATGTGATGAGGGCATTGCCTAAATAGGTGGGGGAAATCAACACGGCCCGATAGACAAGCATGATTCAAGATGCCCAAACGATAGGCCATGATCCATACAAGAGCAAGCCCATGATCTATCCACGGTCAATACGAGAATAGACCCATAATCAATGTAGGAACAAGCCCACAACTCTTGAGCTTCCATGCCAGACATGGGCGGGCGACCCTTCAGTTTCTTCTTACGCACAACTTTTGGGCTTCCCCAAGGCTAAGCGCCCTTGACTTAGTGTACGGATTGTGTAATGATTATACAATTCAAATCCCACCATTAGATCAATGAAGGGATCAACGGTTAAGATTAAACCTAGATGCCCTTCCCCCTCACTTGTACAAGCTTGTTCATAAGTTAATACAATTCATGCTTCACTCTCCATACGCTTTGTGTGAGTCAAGTGTCCATATGCGTAAGGCGATTTAGGAGAAATCCTAAGGCCGCACAAGTTCGGGAACGTGAGATTGATCAACCCGTGACACTAGCATATGAGAAGGATGACTCGAGCACTGTAGACACAATGTACCTAGATACTGGTTGCGGCAATCATATGTCTAATCAAAAGGAGTTATTCTTGCAATTGGACGAAACAAATCATGGTGAAGTCAACTCCGAAAATAAATAAAAAATTCCCATGATAGGCAAGTAACATTAATATCAAATCAAAAGATGGTATTAATGTTACTATCATAGAGTTTATTTTGTGCTAGGACTTTTTTGGAATTTGCTAAGTGTTGGGCAACTTTTTGAAAAAGGCCACAAGGTTCATATTGAAATTGGAGTTTGCACTATTAGAGGTGTCGATAACAAGTTGAGCACGACATTGCAGATGATGAAGAACCAGATGTTTCATTAACTCTTCAAACAATGAGTCTCTTCAGTTTTCAAGCGATGATGAAAGATAGCAACTGGTTGTGGCATCTTCGATTCGAGCTTCTAAATTTTCGTGGACTAAAATTACTAGTCTAGAAAAAGATGGTGATTGGCATGCCATTGATTGACTTTCTAGATCGTCCATGTGAATGATGTATTGTTGGAAAACAACATTGAGACTCTTTTCTAGTAAAAAAAACCAGAAGAGCAAAACAACCATTGGAGTTGGTACATACAGACATTTGTGACCCTATTGAGGTAGAATCATTCAAACAAAAAATGTTTATTTCTTAAGAGAAAAATCTAAAACTTTTGACAAGTTTTAAAGAAATTAAAGTCTATATTGAAAAACATAGTGGCTTTAATTTAAAATGTTGAATTAGACATAGGAGGAGAATTTACCTCAAATGAATTTGACAAATATTGTAGAATTCATGGAGTGAATCGCTAGTTGATCGCTAGCTATATTCCTTAGCAAAATGGTATAGTATAAAGAAAAAATAGAACAATTTTTGAAATGACAAAAAGTATGCTAAAAGCTAAAAATTTACCCAATAAATTTTGGGCAAAAGTGGTTGCATGTGCTGTATTTGTGCTTAACAAATATCCAACAAAGAGTGTTTTTGGAAGAATCCTAAAAGAGGCTTAGAGTGGCAACAAACTAGATGTTTCGCTCTCATGAGTATTTGGGTGTATGGCTTATCCCCATATACCAAATGAATGGAGAAAAAAGTTGGAGGACAAAAGTGAGAAGTGCATCTTCATTGACTATAGTGGCACAACTAAAGGTTATAAGTTGTATAACCTAGTCACTAAAAAGGTAATCATCAATAAGGATGTTCATTTTTTCAAAGATGAAGCCTGGGACTGGAATAAAAAAGGTGACCAAAAAAGCATTACCATTGAAGATGAACCATTGGAGGGAGAGACGGAAAAGTCTCCATCATCTTCAACTAATGGTGCATCTTCGAATGACCATTCTATCATTCACAACAATTAAGAGAGACTCCAACAAAATTCAGGGATTATGTGGTCACAAGAGACGATGATAGTGATATTGATGGAATCACTAATGAAGCTATGGTAAATTTTTATCTATTTGCTAAATGTGACCCTGTATCCTATGATGAAGTGGTTGTGGATGAAAAATGGATCCAAGCAAAGGATGAAAAAATCATCTCCATTGAGGGGAATAACACATGGGTGCTAACTTCTTTACCTCCCAATAAGAAGCCCATTAGTGTCAAGTGGGTATGACAAAGTACAAATATGATGGTTAGGTGGACTGTTACGAAGCAAGATTGGTTGTAAAGGGCTACAAGCAAAAGCTAGATATTGATTATTTTGAGGTATTTGCACTTGTGGCTCGAACAAATACCAGTAAATGATCTTAGCACTTGAAGCTCAAAACCGCTAGAAGATTCATCAAATGGATGTGAAATCAGCATTTCTTAATAGTGTCCTTGAAGAAGAAGTCTATGTGGAGCAATCATAGGGTTACAAGTTGAAAGGGTATGAAAATCAAGTTTATAAGCTAAAGAAGGTATTGTATTGGGCTAAATGTCACGCCCCAATCCTCAGGCATGCACACATTCTTCTCAATTGGTCGATTTTATAATGCGATATCTTAGGACTATATATCACCGACCCTTTCATTTATTAAGTACATGCGGAAACAGTTATAAATTTACAGACAATAAATCGATGGGATAGAAAAGCAATGCCATATTTTTCATATTGAAACTTATAACCAAACTTTTATACAAAACACAAACCAGAGTACTTCACAACTATTCACAATTTTTTTTTTTTTTTTTACTCTAACTCTATTCACATCAAAATGGAGTTCATAAAGAAGATGGAATCTCAGTCCATCCAAGTCGTACTCAAGATTCCTCTCGGTATTATCTTCTTCTTCCAAAAATCCTTCTCCTCAGGTTTCACTTCAGAGTTCTCCTTCTCAGATTCCTCATTTTCAACTCCTCATCGGGGTCTTGAAATGTTTTCCCCAAACCGGGATGAGACTACGTCTTAGCGAGTTCTACCCCACTAAGACTCAATAAGGGAACCAATACACTACTCGGTTGCCTAAGCACAGCACGAGTCAGAGGACTTATCTTGGCCTCAGTCTCAACCTGCAATTCAAGGTTATATACGAACGCTTCACAAATCATAACGAACGATTAATCAAATCACGAAAATCTGATCAAATAATTGATCAATCGAACTAGTCGATTACATGTTAGACGGACCATTCTAGGTCATTGATTCCACACCATATAACCTTCCATCGAGCACTCGGTCACGAGAGCCACATCAATGCTCTTGGGCGTCAAGTTCGCCAGGTGACGTTATCCACTAGACAATTGCGTGCATTCTTTAAGGCGCCATTTTCGCCAGTGATATCCCAGATCACCGAACCACATATGCCTACAATGATTTGTTCAATAGACAATTGTGTGCGGTCTTTAAGGCGTCGTTTTCGCCAGTGATGTCCTTAATTTCAAAAAAATAAATAATTAATTAATTAATTTTGAAAATTAAATATTAATATTAAAAATTCAATTTAGCTTAAAATAAAGCCCGATTAAATAAATAGACTTCACCACGGTCATCCACATGATATTCCAGTCACTTTGGCCATCCTAGTTGAATTTTCGGAAAATAATTAATTAATTAATTAATTCCGAAAAATAATATTTAAATGCCAAAAATTCCACTTAGGCCCGAATTATCAAATTGAAGCCCGATTAGGGTTGGGAAAAATCCCTAGCTACCCTCAATAAATAGTAGACCATGTCTACTTGCTAAATGCATACTCAATTTGTCTAATTTGCATCACAATTGACTAATAAACACTAATCCATACTAATCTAACCAACTAACCTAATTAATTAAAACTAAACAACCCTTAAGTGTAATTAGTCCACTAAGCAAGGATTAGTGAGATTACTCACCGGAATCGCTCGCAAATTGGATCAATCCGATGGGGGCGACGCGAGGAACGATAAACCTCAAAGTGGATCTCGGGTTTGGGGCTCGGAAACGGCCCAAAACGGCCTACAAACGTGCTGGAAACCCACTCGTTGGGTTGCTAATTTGGGCTGGCCGAGGCTGGTCTGGTGGCTAGGGCGGCGAAGCAAGGCCGGGGGAGGGCAAAGGAAGCTCCGACGGGTCCGAACGGTGGTCGGACGGAGCTAGGCAGCGGTCGGAGGTGGGCGGACAAGCCGGCGAGAGCGGTTGGGGCTAGAGTCGCACGGTAGGGACGGGCGCGGCAGCGCACGAGCGGCGAATGGTGGACGCGCGGCGTGCGCGAGTGTGCGGTGCGGGCGGTGGTCTTCGACAAGCTACTGCCGTCTGCTCTTCTTCAGCTTTTGGTTCTGGTTTTGCTCGCTGGTTTGCACGGGCAAAGAGAGAGAGAGAGAGAGAGAGAGAGAGAGAGAGAGACCAATTTGAATTTGGCAAGGCAAGTGTTCGGTGGGGGGTGTCCACACGAAGGGGGAGGGGATAGGAGAGAGAAGAGAGAGAGAAAAAGAGAAAATGGAGAGAGAGAAAAAGAAATTAAATAATCATATTTTTCTTATTTTTCTTTTCTCTTTCCCTTTCTATTTTCTTTTGGTCTTTGATTTTTCCTCCGATAATTTCTTTCTTGAAATTTTGGACTTGTCAATAAATTGATAGACGATGAGACGGTCCTAAAAATGAATTGTGACACGCTCGAATATTCTATTCCCGAGACCAAATTAAATTTCATGGTTAGAATCGATCAGACGTGATTTTAGTCCAATCCAACCAATTGAGTAGCTTTTCTGGATTTTACTGCAGATACATCCCTTAACGGCTTCACCCAAAATGTTAGTTAACTCGTGAGTGATCAGCTCGAGAGAAAAGGACCATAGGCACGTCGACGGCATGCCCATTTCACTTTATCGAAATGGGGTCGAATTTCAGGATGTCACATAAAACAAGCACCTTGTCCTTGGTACACGCGAATTGAGAGGCACCCATTAGAGCATGGTTTTCAAAAGTGCCTGTATGAGCATACATTGTACAACAAGTCAAATATTAATGGTGACATAATGTTTGTGTGCTTTTATGTTGATGACTTGATATTTACAGGGAGGTATGAAAATATGTTTGCTGAGTTCATGGAGGCTATGACCAGCCAATTTAAGAAGATAGATTTGGGATTGAAGTCCTATTTTCTTGGCCTTGAAGTGAAGCAAGCAAATGATGGCATATTTATTTCACAACAAAAATATGCTAATGATATTTTGAAGTGATTTAAAATGGAATTGCTTAGTCCAATTCGGACATTGGAGCTGAAGAAAGAAGGAACCGACGAATTGATAAATCCCAATTATTTCAAAAGCATTGTTATCAGTTTGATAGATGTTACCTATAGAGTGGGAATTATTTATAGGTGTTGGAGAAATCTCTCTAGAGTGTTTTGAAGCTGACAAAACGTTTCTATCAGTCTAGTTTGGAAGCTGTGCAGACCCTTGTACTTTGAGTCTAAAGACATTCAGATCACCAGACTCAGCACACAAGACTCAAGACTCAACTATTTTCATTGACAGTTTCTAATCTAGCAACAAAGACGATCCAGAGCTAAAGTGTTTGGTTAAGGATTTGGTCTTATCGACTGGAGAAGATCTCTTGGCTGGATTTGATACAACGGATTAATTATTCGAAATCAAGATCGTTTGAAGATCCGATGATTGACGAAATATTCTTGGGAGGTTCTATTCTTGGAAACCAAGATCCTGATTGTATGGGCGAACAGGATTATGGGCTATCGACATGTTCCTTTAATAGCTCGAATGACCTTTTTAATTGATTCTGTCCAACGGGAAGATTGGAAGAATTCCTTTGGTAAGTGCCAACGGGTATGATGGCATAAAGGAGTATAAAAAGAAGACGTTCCCAGTTATTCAAGCGGGTGCTCGATAGAAAAATTCCAAAGTCTGAAGCTCCTTGATTATTAGTCAATTCATATTGAGCGAAACTGTACACACAAAGAGAGTTTATACTTAGTGATACCTTAAGAGAGTGTGGTAGATCTTTTCTAAAGGATTTAGGCACCCAGGAGCCTGACTCTGTTATCCAACAGCCTGAACAACCTGATCCTCCCAAGACTTTGCTCCCGAGTAGAGCAAACTTCGATGATACGTAAAACGAGTCTTCAATATCCTTTTCCTCCTCCTCATCCTTCTTAATTCCTGCAGCTGATACCCTCCCCTTTGCACCAGTCACTTCATCCATATTTATGGCCGACCCACCAGATGATGACATGGAATCGGATTATTCTGATATGGAAATGGGCCAGACAAGTAATCCTACTCGCAACTCCACTCCCCATGTGTCCACTACATCAAAGCAATTCTTCACCATTGATGACATTCCTTACCAGAAATGGCCGCACCGTCTTGAAGAATTTCATACATGGCTGAAGACCCGATCTATCACCAATCATGACATGAATGATGTCTTGTACAATTTTGTTACAAGATTTACGGAAGCCTGAAGTTGGTGGCAATCACTTTGAAGCGGGACCCGATTCATTTCTGATGTCACCTAATTTCAGCCATGCCCTTACTCTCTTATATCATGTCTTCGTGGGAAAACCCGGTGATCTCATAGAGATAAAAGAAGAGAGTTTTTTGAAAGAAGATGCTGCTCCCTCCGGAAGAAACATCTTGATAAGCATTTTAAATTAATGCTTCAAACCTTTTATCAAGTTGGAGCGGACCAAATTTGAAGCATGTCTTCCTCACTTCCATCCCGAAAGAACTGTCCCCGAGATGGTTGAAAGATCGTTCTTTGGAAAGCAAAGACGGGTACAAGATATTCCCTTAGGGGAAATACAGCAAGAAATCCATCTATGCCTAGAAGAATTATGCTTAAAAACGCAAGATGGTGCGGACATACATCACGAGATGACAAGCGCCTTGAATCGGCTGTTCCCATCGGGAGCTGAAAATCAAATGCTCCAAGAAAGACTGTGATGGTACATGTGGCAAGTATTCTCGGAAGAAAAACATTACAAGAAGTTTTGGATAAAGAAATCCAAACATGGCTCCAAGCATTTCCGGAAAAAGAAGAAATGGCGATACCTACGCAAAAGAAAGGATCGCACAAGCCACAAGAAATCAAATCGTTGCTACATACGCAATCGAAAGGACACTTTGCCAAAAGTTGTCCTCAAGCAAGAAAATGTCAGAATCATCTAATCCATCATATTGAGAACGAAATAGGTATTTCTCTCGAAAATGATGATATTGAATCCTTATTCTCTGGCGATGAAGAACCATCGACCAAACTCTTTGTGCCATTCCCTCTTACCAAACTTCCGGTGGCGAGTCGGACTCGAGTCGAAGAAATTTTCCACATATCACCATCGTCCCCCGAGAACCAAATCGGACATATTTTCAAGCCAGACTCACTATCCACACTTCCCCGTAAAAATCCTTACATCAAAGTTTGCTAAGCCTATCACCGTTATTGCTCTCATTGACACGGGAGCAAGTTGTTCTATCCTAGACACCAAAATTCTTCTGAAGAATTGGACCCTTATATCCGATACTTCAATGCAACGTCGGGGAGATACTTTCTCCACAAATGTTAGAACCACTCCTGTGACTGTCCGGTTCTTCCCAGTGTTCCATAACTGCAAAGATTTTTGGATCTAACCTTCCCAATAAAGATCTGAAAATTGGGTGGGACATCATGACTCAAATCTCTCAGCTTCGCATTATCCTGGAAAAGGTCTTAGATATAAAGATCAATTCTCGATTTTGTTAATATCCAAAGACTGTTTTCCATTGAAATGAGTCTACTAGACCCAATTATGCAAAAATTGCTAGAATCTTGTTCGGAATCCCATGCAGAATTTGCTCAAAAGTGCTCTCATCCTTTATGGAAAAACCCAGAGTTCTTTGCTCGCCTTCCTTTCAAAAAAAATGAAGACATAAACCCAACCAAGGCGAGCCACATGGGAATGAAACCAGAACATTTGGTTTTAGCCCAAAGGGAATGCTCAGAACTTTTGCAACAAGGCCTTATTGAAGTCTCGACTCCAATGGGCTTGTGAAGCCTTTTATGTCAATAGCGAGCCGAGCAAAACGGAGGAAAAATGAGATTGGTAATCAACTATCAACCCCTCAATCTTTTCCTCCAAGACGATAAATTCCCTTTACCATCTAGAGACTCACTCTTTAGTGGTCTAACCAAGGCCCACATCTATTCCAAATTCGACCTCAAAGCCGGATTTTGGCAATTGGGCATCCATCCTGAAGACAGATCCAAGACAGGATTCTGTATTCCAAACCAACACTTCCAATGGAAAGTTCTTCCTTTTGGCTTAAAGGTAGCACCATCTCTTTTCCAAAAGGCCATGTGTCGCATCTTCCAACCAATTCTATCAAGTGAAGCTGTATACATTGACGATATCCTGCTCTACAGTCTTGATGAGCAGTCACATTGCCAACTCTTTGAACAGTTTGCAGAAATCGTAAAGAAGCATGGTATTATGCTCTCGCAAAGGAAGATGAATATTGCCCAGACAGAAATTGAATTTCTTGGTATGCACCTTAACAAAGGTACATATTACCCAGGGCCACATATCGCTCAAGAATTATTGAAGTTTCCTCAGGATAACTTCACAACAAAGCAGGTCCAGCAATTTCTTGGGATAATTAACTATCTCAGGGTTTTTGTCCCAAATATTGCAAAGCTTCTAATTCCATTGCAATCCATGCTAAAGAAGAATTCCCCACCTTGGGGAAAAGCTCGAGACAAAGCGGTTCTGAACTCAAAGAGATTATGCGAGAATCTCCCACCATTACAAATACCGTCAACAGGCAAAAGAATTCTCCAAACTGACGCCAGTGATGAATACTGGGCGGTTGTTCTTTTTGAAGAAATTGACGGTAAGAGACTCCTTTGTGCTCATAAAAGTGGAAAGTTTTCTCAAGCCGAAATGCATTACCATTCCACCTTCAAAGAAATCTTAGCAGTCAAAAATGGAATCAAAAAGTTTGAGTTTCATCTCATTGGCCACCATTTCCTGGTAGAATTAGACATGGCATCTTTCCCTCAGATGACCAAGTTTAAACAAAAGCAGATTCCAAATTCACAACTGCTTCGATGGGCTGAATGGTTTTCTAAATACTCCTTTGAGACAAAGCATATTCCTGGAAAGAAGAATGTACTTGCTGACTTCTTATCAAGGCCAAAAGCACCAGCTGAGATCAACATGTATATCAAAAGGCCTGCATTCCATATGCTCAACCATGGAGTAAAATACAAAATCGAGAACATCAAAGATTCACGGCTGGAAATACCCCGGGAGATTATTCGGCAAATCCCGAACGACGGCCTTGCGGAGAACACGGAGAACCTCATGTGGCAAAACCACACAAACCTATTCAGATTCGATGGAGGTTCGATTCTCTATCCTTTCAGGTTAAATACGAATTATCCATTCATTCATCCTCTTATCTGGAAGGAAGATGATTTTCCTAAGCAGCTCAAAACGTTATTATGGTACTTAACCAATAAGTATCTAATAGCTTTTGAAATCCCAACCAGAAGATTCATTGCTAACCTCACAAGGATATTCTTGCTCGGAAGAAACATTGAAAAGGAATGTGATAGAAATCTTTTAGAATTTCTAAATTGGTTCTATCCCCTACGTCTTTGAAACAAGACTTAGAAAAAGAATCTGAGATCGATGACGCCAAACCCCGAGGTCCATACCATCCTGTTTTTTCGACGTCCTTGGAATTTTTGCAGAAATAATGGAAGCATTCTCAATGCACCACTTGAAATAGGAACCACATCCTATAAACCTAACTTGAACAATCGAGAAGCTAGGATTTACAAATCTTATCCTAGATCTGTTCGACTCTGTGAAAACGAATATCGAGAACTCCAAAGAATCTGTGTCGGAAAACAAGACCATTCCCGAAGATATTTGGAATAATGCACCCACTACGTGGGATCATTATGACCTAGTACCAGAAGCTAAGGAAGCACTCGGACAATACAGACAAGCCTCATCGTCCCAAGAGCCTGAAATGACAAGCGAAGATGACATCGTCCAATCCACCCAGGACCCCTATGCACGCTTTGGAGGACCACTGTCCTAGGATCCCTACGAACAATTCCAAAGCATGGACACATCTTTCTATGCAGAACCATCCAATTGGCCTCAGCCAAGAATTCCTGACCTTCAAGAAGATGAAAATACAAACTGGGCTGAAGAAGAAGCATCACACTGGGCTCATGAACAAGCATCCTCGTTCAGACTAAACCAAATCCTCTCACCAGAAGACCTTGAAGCCCTTGAGCAGAAGTACGAGGCACATCTCTTAGAAGACAATTTGGATGACTCAGTATGTAGCTACAATGCTCGTGATGGACGAGACCGTTGAGTCCGTACAATTTCACTGTAGCAAATCACTGTTCACTTTTACTGTAGCACTAGGCTAGGGAAATGTACTGTTCACAGTACAGTTTCTGTTCATAGTGTGCGAATAATTCCCTTTCGGTGCCCCTGTTGTTCCCGGACCCGTGAGCTAGGTCCCTGTGTGTTTTTATGACCTCTTATTGCCTATATAAGGCGAGGAGGGTGTAATGTTTTGAGCAGAGTCCTCTGAAGTAAAGTGTGTGCTTTGTGAAAATCTCTCCATGGCTTTCTAAACTCCCTCTTCTTCTCCAGCTTGGTAGGATCCTTCAAGAAAGGCAGCTTGGGTAGGATAGAAACGTTTCCATCCTGGCATCTATGAGTGTCTCTAGGCTCTGAACTAAAGGGCTGAGTGATTTCCTGCTAAAAGGCTGTCCCTAAGGGCTTGAACAGGGTTGTTCGCCCGCTGTGGGATGCATACACCGCATCCAGCCCGCAGGGGCTATCGGTGCGAAGAGTTGACGTAGGCTTGAAATAAGCCGAACCACTATAAACCTCGTGTTTAATTTTCTCTTCCCTACTCTCGGTCTTACTTTGATCGTTGTTTGTTTGCGCGAGGAAAAATTACTCGTTATACCTATTCACCCCCCTCTAGGTACTTATACTAGTTATATCAATTGGTATCGAGCTCGTGTACTCACTTTATTTGAAGTGTTTTACTTCGAGTAAAAGATCCATGGCTAGTATGCTAGCTCCGAGTGCTGTGGAAGGTCAAAGCAATACCGAGACCTCCTTACTTTGATGGAAATGACTACAACATCTGGAAAAACAAAATGAAAGCATTTATTCGATCAAAGGATCCTCACGGAATGAGACGTTGTAGAAAAATGAATCACTCCTAAAGTTGCATCCGTCTCGAAAGAGGGAAAGAAACCGTTGAGACCAATGGAATGTCTCGGGAAGAGATAATCAAGAGACAAACTCTTGATGTAAAAGCTATATATTCCTTATATTGTGCCTTGTCACCTACTGAATATAACATAATATCTTCTTGTGTTACAGTAAAAGAAGTCTGGGATAGGTTACATATCACCTATGAAGGAACTGATCGAGTAAAAGAGACCAGAATCAACATCATTCTCGGTCAATATGAAGCTTTCAAAATTGAGACATGGAGAATCTATAAATGACATGTTTAGCCGTTTTACAGAAATTGTAAATGGTCTTGAAAATCAAGGACAACCAATTTCGATCCCATGAAGGTAAACAAGCTCTTTGCATGGACTCTCCAAGGATTGGAATCATATAAAGACTTCGATAAGAGAGACGCAAAGAATCATGCCATTATCTCGTCGACGAGCTGGTTGGAACTCTTCGGTCTTATGAAGTGGAACGAATTAACGAAGACGAAGATCCAAAAGGTAAGAAATCCATTGCATTAAAATCAAATGATGATTCGATGTTACAGATTACGAAGATGATATGGACGATGAGGAGCTTGCTCTCATGATAAGAAGATTGAGAAAGCTGAATAGAAAAGGAAGAAGATTCAACTCAAAGAAACAAAGCTTTCAAAGACAACACCAAGTATGTTGATGATGATGAATCAAACAAATATATAGTTTGCTTTGAATGTAAGAAAAATGGACATATCAGACCCAACTGTCCTCTTCTAAAGAAGAAGAAAGGAAAAGCTGAAAAGTCTCGAAAGGCTCTCAAAGCCGAAACCTTGAGTGATACAGAGTGTGAAGAAAGTGATGATGAATATGCCAATTTGTGTCTGATGGCGCAATTAGACTCAGACTCAAACTTTGAATCAGACTCAGACAGTGAATTTGAGGTAAGTAATTTTAAAATTCCTGTCAAGGTTTCTAAGTATATTGATGAGCTGTGTTTTAGTTTTAAGACTTCTCTTAAAAGGATTTCCGAACTTAAAAAGGAAAACTCTGTTCTAAAACAACAGGAAAACGTGTTGAAAGAAAGAGTTAAATGTTTAGACATGAATGTTTTTACTCTTAAAGAAAGTGAAGAAAATCTTCTGAAAGAAAATGCTCTTTTGAAAATTGACTCATCAAATATTTCAAAGAAATTTTCAATAGGGTCCGAGAAACTTGAAAAAATTCTTTCAGCTCAAAGACCTTATTTCAATAAGTCTGGTTTAGGTATGACTGCGGAAACTATTCCCTTAATTGATTTTCCTAAAGTAAAAGAAAGAATTAAGCAAAGACCCTCAAGAGAGGCCTACAAAAATCATTTCAAGAAGGTTTTTGTAAAGTCTGTAGGTCGAAATGCTCTCAGGTGTTCAAAGTGCAATAGCCCGAATCACTTTGAAAAAGAGTGTCCTATGGTTTGGAAACCTGTTAAGAAAACATGGGCTAATACTGTTTATCTTACTAACACCAATGGACCCAAGAAAATATGGGTACCAAAGAAAGCTTGAGACTCTATCTTAAATGCGAGTCTCCATCAAAGAAAAGGTAAAGTGGTATCCGGACGGTGGATGCTCAAGACATATGACGGAGACTCAAATTGCTTTATAAAGCTTGTTCAAGTAAATGGGGAAAAGTCTCATTTGGAGGAAACGACAAAGGAAGAATTGTGGGATTTGGAACTGTGAAAATTGGAAATCTCACAATAAGTAATGTTTCCCTAGTAGAAGGACTCAATTATAATCTTCTTAGCATAAGCCAACTATGTGATACTTGTTTTTAAGATCTTCTTTCAAGAAGGAATCTGTTCTGGAATCAGTAAAGACTCTACTCAATCTTTTATGGGTCGAAGGCATGGAAATATCTATCTTATGGATATGAAACCGGATGAATCGCAATGCTTAATTTCAATTCAAGACGAAGCAAGCTTGTGGCACGAAAGCTTGGTCACATCAATATGAAGCGATTAGCCAAAATCTCATCAAAGCAGCTTGTTCGTGGTCTACCCAATTTATCATACCAAAAGTCTAATCTATGCACTCCATGTATAATGGGAAAGCGAGTAAGAAATTCATTTAAGCCGTAAATCATGTCTCTACTAATCATGTACCCGGCTACCTGCTTGCATATGGATCTCTTCGGACCAACCAGAACTCAGAGTATTGGAGGAAAGAAATATTGCCTAGTAATCGTGGACGATTACTCCCGATTTACTTGGGTATATTTCCTTGCAAGTAAGTCTAAAACTTTCTCGTATTTTGAAAAATTTGCTAAAAAGGTTCAAAATGAAAAATGATATGTTATTTCAAGTATAAGAACAGACCATGGAGGTGAATTTGAAAATCAAGATTTCACAAAATTTTGTGATGAATCTGGCTTCAAGCATGTGTTCTCCTCTCCATACACTCCTCAACAAAATGGAGTTGTGGAAAGAAAGAATAGATCTCTTCAAGAAATGGCTAGAACTCTTTTAATTGAAAGTAAGATTTCTTCACAATTTTGGGCTGAAGCTGTTTCAACAAATAGCGTGTTATATCATAAATAGAGTCTTTTTAAGACCTATTCTAGAGAAAACTCCTTATGAGTTATTCAAAGGTAAGAAGCCTATTGTTTCGTACTTTCATGTATTCGGTTGCAAATGCTTTATATTAAAAAAATGCAAAAGATCGAGTTGGTAAGTTTGAAGAAAGATCAGATGAAGGCATCTTCCTTGGATATTCTACATCAAGCAAAGCCTACAGAGTCTATAACAAGAAGAGTCAATCAGTGGAGGAATCAATGAATGTCAAATTTCAAGATTCAATGCAAAATGAATCCGAGATGAGACTCAACATGAAGAATGGAACCTGCTCCGGACTCTTCAAAGCTTACATCTCAAGAAGCATCTCAGACTCTGGAAGACCAGCATCAAGTTGTTCATGAAGATTCAAGTAAAGAAAGAGATCATCAATCAGACAAATCAACCAGTAACTAGAAGCAAAAGTCCAGTCATCCCAAAGATCTCATTATTGGCGAAATTAATGAAGGAATTCGCACTGAGATCCAAAAGGCGTGGAGAGTCTAGTGTCTTTTGTGGCACTTGTTTCGAAATAGAACCCAAAAGCATAGAAGAAGTTTTATCGATGAAAGCTGGATTGAAGTTATGCAAGAAGAGCTCGGGCAATTCAATATCAATGATGTCTGGAAATTGACTCCTAAACCAAAAGGTAAATCATTATTGGAGCTAAATGGGTTTTCGGGAACAAGATGAACGAGAAAGAAAAAGTCGTAAGAAACAAAGCAAGACTCGTGGCCAAGGGATATACACAAGAAGAGGGGATAGACTATGATGAGACCTACGCTCCAAAAGAGCAAGGTTAGAAGCTATTCGATTATTGCTTGCTTTTGCTTGTTATAAAAATTTCAGGTTATTCCAAATGGACGTCAAAAGTGCCTTCCCGAATGGATTTATCCATGAGGAAGTTTATGTGGAACAACCACCGGGGTTTGAAGACCCAAAGAAACCAGACTCGTCTTCCTTGGCCTTGTATGGTTTAAAGCAAGCACCTCGAGCTTGGTACGACGTACTAAGTAAGTTTTTAATACATAAGGGTTTTGTCAAAGGTAAAGTAGATACTACTCTATTTATCAAAAAGGAAAACAAAAGCTTTCTACTTGTTCAAATATATGTGGATGATATTATTTTTGGATCCTCTAATGAAAGTCTGTGTAAGAAATTCTCTAAGTCTATGCAGGATAAGTTTGAAATGAGTATGATGGGAGAGTTAACCTTCTTTCTTGGACTTCAAGTAAAACAATTGAAGGAAGAAACTTTTATTTATCAAGAAAAATATGCTAATGATCTTGTCAAAATGTTTGACTGAAATGTGCAAAAAGACCGACATACCAATGTCAAGTTCTTTGAAGATAGACAAAAATGAAGAAGGGAAGAAAGTTGATCAAAAGCTGTACAGAGTATCATTGGTTCACTTCTTTATCTTACGCCTCTAGACCTAACATTTTGTTGAGTGTGTGCATCTGTGCTAGGTTTCAATCGGACCCAAGAGAATCTCATCTCGTCTTTGCGAAACGGATTATTAAATACATTGCTTCATCTTCAAGCATCGGTCTTTGGTATCCTAAGAAGGGAGATTTTAATCTTCTTGGATATTCGATGCTTTGATCTAGCCGGTTGCGGGAATGATAGAAAGAGCACCTCGGGAACTTGCCAATTGCTTGGGAATAGGACAGCGTCTTGGTTTTCAAGGAAACAAAACACTGTGGCTCTCTCTACAACAGAAGCAGAGTATGTAGCTCTTGGAAGTTGTTGTTCGCAAATTCTGTGGATTAAACAACAGCTACAAGACTTTGGAATTGAAGACTCATGCACTGAGATTAGATGTGACAGCACTAGCGCAATCAATCTTACTAAAAATCCAATCCTTCACTCAAGAGCAAAGCATATAGAGATTCGCTATCACTTCATTAGAGATCGTGTTCAAAATGGAGAAATCTCGATTCAATTTGTTGAGTCAAAGAGCCAACTAGCGGATATATTCACAAAGCCTTTGGAGAAGAATCAATTCGATATCATCCGTTCCGACTCAACATTTTGAAGCTTGAGGAAATCAAAGTCTAGAGACTCACAGACTCTCAGACTCAATCATTCACCACCATAGACTGTAAGTTGTTTTAATATTCAATCTCAAAAAGGTACGATCATTCGTTCAGTTATATTTGATTTATCTTTAATTTCCTAGAAAAACGGAATCTTGTCTTTTAAAAAAGATAACCTCTATTTAAAAAGGCAGTTATCATTTTAAAAGTGAAACGACTGTTCACCTTCCTTTGTGACGATTTTTTTTACTGGGTTATATACGTAAGTTGTCTTCTTCGCTTAACTCCAAAACCCTAAAAAGCATTCTCCTCCCAATCCTGTCTCAATTTCATGTTCATCTTCGAGAAATTTGTCATCTTTTCTTGGGAAAGCGAGTCAAGGAATCTTTCAACGACAAGAAACGATGTCTTCTTCTAGAAGGTCTTCAAGAATAGCAAGCAGGGGACCGCAGAGAATGAGGGAGGGTCCTACCCATTTCGATCTAACCGAGGAAGAAGAGTTACCGAGACAAAGAATAGAGCCCGATTCACTCTCGGCCACGTCAATCTCCATTATCTACCCCACGAGGGTGGATCATCTACCACAGGAAGAAATAATCGAGGAAGCAGACCCTATGATTTCCTCAAAGACAAAGGCTATGGAAATGAGTATGCCTTTTTGCGACGGATGGAAGATTTGGGAATTGCTCCCAAAGGAAAGGCTGAGGAAGCACTTGCGAACATTCCAAGTGACCCTCGTGTAGGGGGATTTAATCCGACTGACTGGAATGACGATGATAAACTATTTAGTGAATTCCAACCCAGGATGGGTGTTGCTGCGAAGGTAAAGGGAAAAAGAACGGAGTTGTTCAAATCAAAGGAACATGAGGATCTGTTCTTCAAATTGTTGAAACGTGGGGTGATAAACCCCGGAGCGTTGATTTTGATTTTTGGATGCCATCAATGTGAACTTGAAGGAGAAGTTCAATCCGCTTCAACTAGAGCAATTTTGCTCGACACCACGGACGGCTATGCACAATTGACAGATATTTCTATTCGAACCTCATCTTTTAGATGCGAATAGAATATCCTTCGTGTTCGAGACTAAGACTATGAGATAGATGTGGACATGTTGGCAGACATAATTGGAGTTGAAAGAGGTCGATATCAACCGATCAAGGTTTCAATCGCTCGTACCACACTGGAACTTGTCAAAGACAGGAGTACAGAAGGAAGAGTTACCTACACAAGAATGCATGCCATCAACATCTTACTGCACAAAATCATGATCAACTGTCTCAGGCCAAAATCAACATCCAAGATAGACGTGTCTAATTCTGAAGCGAAATTGATGTACGCGATCAATTCAGGGAAGAAGTTCTCTCTTCCTCACACCATTCTCTTCCACATGTACAAAGCAATGGTGAAGGATAAGGGCGCTTGCCTTACTCGGGTCTTGTGACTAAGATCTTCGAGACACTTGAACATTGAACCTCCACAGACTCTTTGTGTTCGACCATGCGACAAAATGGTGGTGGGTTTGAAAATGCGACAAAAATGCGTCCGAAAGAGCTTGATAAGGTAATGGAGAAGTTCAAAGTGAAAACTCCGGTTAAATCTCATCCGGTCTCTTCGCGTCGAAAAGGAAAGGGAAGGAGCCCATGGGTGCTCCATCCAAAAAGAAAAGAGCTCTAATCTTAGAGGATGAAGATGAAGAGGATGAACTCACTATCTCGCCTTGGCATTGAAAAGACTTCGGTCGTTACGTATCCGAATCAATGGAACGACAGGAGAAAGGAAAAGAAGCAGAGGAACAAGAACAGAGAGAAGCAGAGGAGAAAGAAGAGAAAGAAAAAGAAGAAGAGGAGAAAGAAGTTGAAGAAGAAGAAGAAGAAGAAGCAAATCAAAGAAAAGTCTCGAGATGAAGCCGAGAGAAAGGCAATCAAGATTCTACTGAGCATGACCATCACTCTTCCCCAAATGAGGCCTTAGAAACGGGAGGAGATGACGAGCAAGGAAGGACTACACCATATCCCGATCACGGTGAAGGTGTGAGTCGCTCGCAAGCAAATCCGAAGATATTCAGACTTCTCAAATGCCCGAGGAAGGACATGACACCTCAACGCTAAATTTGCGCAATTACACCGAAGTTCCATCGTACGCCTTTACTCCATCGATAGAGAAAATGCCAAAGACGCAGACGGACAATACCGCAGATTTTCGTCGTATCCTTGATCTTCTTCGGAAATGCAGGTCAAATATATGCTTTGGAATGTGAAATTCAAGTCATGAAGAATGCTGGACAAGTGTCTTCGGTTACCCTGTCGGATCAAATGCAAGACCTCGCTCATCAAATTCAAGCAAATGCCAAAGGAGTAGAGGTGGCTCGTCTAAGGGAAGACTTGAAGAAGCTAGAAGGCGTCGTACAGTCGATGGGAGATTTCCAGATTGTGCGCGTTCCCAAGTAGACTTGACTCTTTCTCAACTTTTTAATGATGACAAAAAGGGGGAGAATGACCAGCTTTGAACTGAACTGAACTTTGATTTTTGATTTTGAATCTGCTTTTATTTTTAGTTTGTTTGGATACTTATTTTTGAGTATGACTTGAGTGTGGTGGACTTGGTGAATTTGATCGACTTGAGTGTGTGGATTTGAAATTGACTTTGCATTTATATCAAGTGTTATTGAATGGCTTTACTCATGAAAGACTAACCTATTTTCTCGTGGATGCAGAATAGTTGAGTTATTAATCTTTATGAGATATCCATATTGCTTGAGTAATGTTTTTGCAGGTCAAAGTTGTTCAAATCTACAGAAAGTTTTGTCACAATCAAAAAGGGGAGATTGTTGGAGAAATCTCTCTAGAGTGTTTTGAAGCTAACAAAACGTTTCTATCGGTCTAGTCCTGAAGTTCGTGCGGGCACCCTTGTACTTTGAGTCTAAAGACATTCGAGATCACTAGACTCAAGGCACACAATACCAAGACTCAAGACTCAAGACTATTCTCATTGACAGTTTCTAATCTAGCGACAAAGACGATCCAGAGCTAAAGTGTTTGGTTAAGGATTTGGTCTTATCGACCGGAGAAGATCTCTTGGCTGGATTTGATACAACGGATTAATTATTCGAAATCAAGATCGTTTGAAGATCCGATGATTGACGAAATATTCTTGGGAGGTTCTATTCTTGGAAACCAAGATCCTGATTGTATGGGCGAACATGATTGATGGGCTATCGACATGTTCCTTTAATAGCTTGAATGACCTTCTTAATTGATTCTGTCCAACGGGAAGATTGGAAGAATTCTTTTAGTAAGTGACAACGGGTATGATGGCATAAAGGAGTATAAAAAGAAGACGTTCCAATTATTCAAGCAGGTGCTCGATAGAAAAATTCCAAAGTCTGAAGCTCATTGATTATTAGTCAATTCATATTGAGCGAAACTGTACACACAAAGAGAGTTTATACTTAGTGATACCTTGAGAGAGTGTGGTAGATCTTCTACACCAAGAAATCAAGGAAGAATAGTGCTGTAATATCTCTTTGTTCATAGTGGAATCCAAACCGGTAAGGGCTGTCAGGTGCGAAGAGTGGACATAGGCTTGAAATAAGCCAAACCACTATAAACCTCGTGTTTAATTTTCTCTTCCCTACTCTCAGTCTTACTTTGATCGTTGTTTATTTACTGACGAGGAAAAGTTGTATCATTTCTATCAACTGTCTAGTATTGTGCGATTATCATTAAAAATTACTCGTTATACCTATTCACCCCCCCTCTAGGTACTTATACTAGTTATATCAATAGGTTCATGGAAAAACCAAACCAATCACATTTGCAAGCGACCAAAAAGAATTTTATGGTATGTCAATGGAACTCTTGATCATGGAATTTTATATTCTTATACTGACAATTTCAATCTAGTTGCAGACAATGATTAGGCAGGTAATACTGAGACTTGAAAGAGTACTTTTGGACATGCTTTCTTTCTTGCATTAGGAGTAACTTCTTGGTGCTTGAAAAAACAGCAAGTTGTTATACTCTCGACAACTAAAGTAGAATACCTAGGATTAGTTTTAGTAGCGTGTCAAGCTATATGGCTTCGTAGGATGATGTGAGTTGAAATATGAACAAATAAGTCCTACCAAAATGATGTGTGAGAATAAATCGGCTATTGCATTAGCCAAGAATCCAATTTTTCATAACAGGAGCAAACACATTGACATTAAATATTGCTATATTCGTGAGCAAGTAAAAAATGGTGAGATTGAGCTTAATTTCTACAAATCAAAATATCAAATTACAAATATTTTGACAAAATCGTTGAGGGCAGATTTGTTCGAAAAAGTGAAGGAGATGCTTGGTGTGGTTGACTTTCAAAATCAATTTTAAGAGAGGTTGTTAAAATTTTAATAAAATTGATTGATTCATTGACAGATCCTCCATGAAGATTAAAAGAAATTAATAAGCGTGAATTATGTGGATTGTATGAACGCAAGAACGAAGCTCTCCATTTGAAGATCACACTAAATTTTAGCAAGTGAATGATGAAGACGAAGACAAAAGTTACAAGCATTTACTGAAGACATAGGTCATAGAAGAGTTTTTTGTTTTCAAATGCATTTATGGTGTGCATTTATTGTATTGACTTTGCTTGTGTGCTTTTATTAGCTTTGTAGACTTTTGTCGCTTCATTTAATGTTGTCAAGAGTGTCGAACACTTCATTACTCTTTTAACGTGTGTGTTAAGCGTGTGGGATGACTATCTTCTCTATTGTAGATGTTCTACTATTAGTATTATATAAGAACGTGAACGTGAAGGAGAGTGTTGTAATCAGAAGTAATTAGAAAGCACTCTAAGAACAATTTCTCCCTCTAACTCATGTACTCATTCTAAATTTCCAAAGTTGTCATTATTTCTTTTGAACAGCCCACCCAAACCCAGAAAGCTGTATCAATTGTTTGGTTATGGGATTGTCTTCGGTGACAAAGTCAAATACCGACCTGACCCGGCCCAAAAATTTATGGAGATGCTCTCCAGCAGCAGCAATCTTCCTCAGTTCTCACGAGCGTACCGAGGCTGCGCCACCACGCCGGACTGCTACCTGCTGCCCTATTCATTTTTCCTCTCCCGTTCATCAATTCCTCCGGCTCTCAGAGTCTCGTACTTTCCGCTCACACGCTTTTCTCTTCTGAGGACAACTGACCCCGTGGCCTTTTGCCATTGGCTAACGAAAAGAAATTGCGCTCATATGCTTTAAGCACTTCTCGCGAGTATACTAGTTCTGTTTCGTTGTTGGAATCAATATTCAATGCTTCAGAGTTCCAATAGATGTGGCTAGAAAAATAATTGACAAGGACTTAATCAATTCATTTGCAGATTAATTTGATCAGACAATTCCCGCTGCCACTACACTGCGACGAATTTCCAAATAGCATCCAAATTGACGTCAATACAATAAATACATGTAGTAACCATGACAAAGCATACAAGTTGGACGATAAACAAACCATGTCGGAGCTGCTGCCGATCAACTTGTTTGACGGCACCAGCAATAAAAGGCAAGACAAACAGACTAGACAACTAGAACCAGTTGCACTAAAACAATGTCAGAAGCTAATCCTCCAGTGCACACGTCAAAATAGATGAAGCAAGTTTCATTAGGTAAACTGCTGGAAGTCAGCGTACATTTTATGAATGCATACATCAAGGAGAACCAGTAACCTAAGAGTAAGACAAGATCTGCAGATAGATCAACCACTCAATGGTTTAAGATGACTATAGGATGACTGGTCTAACAAAAGGATATGTATTTACCACAACAATAAAAGTAGATTTTGCCACTGAACCCTGTCCAAAAACTTGTACATTGGTAACAAAGAAAAACTTGAATTTGGATCATTGTTGCCATTGCTAATCGCTTACAGTAAAAGAATCAACAACCACTGCCAGTGTCAAAGGAGTTGCCTAAGTTGAAATCTAACAATGAATCAACCACACCAGAAGCTGTCGCTTTTCTCCTTCAACAGCCTGCCTTAACAACTCATGCCACCTTCACTGAATGTACAGAAGTTCACACAGTGACAATCTGCCCTGCAAGTCCCACTTTCAGTTTCATCTTCACTGCAAGTCCCACTTTCAGTTTCATCTTCAGAGTCTTATCATCTTCTTGCATTATGGTCGAAACGGACTGTGCCACAACCTAGATTTAGACTTGCCAATTCACTTTGCTGTTCCAGCAAATGTAACGTCACAAATAGAGGATTTTAGGCCAGATGACCTAACATTATAATTTAAAACTCACACCTAACAATATCCATATGTTTAGAAGTAGAAACTCGTTCCGTCAATTTGTTCTTAACATAAGCTTTCACAACCAAGAAACAAAACAATAAAAGCTAAATAAAACTGAGTTATGAATATATACCTCCTCACCAGAAGAAGCCATGAAGGTCATTAGATAGGAAACTGATCCTTCATGACCGCCTGTGTATCTCCTTACAAGTTGCAGATAATTTACTATCCACAAAATGCATGTTCAGCATTATCATTCAGACCACACAATTGACAAAGGCCGAACCTGCAGTGTTATCATTGAAAGTATTATGACGACACCCTCCAATCCACCAAAAGCAACAAGTGGACCATCTCCAGCACCAGATCTAGCCAGGAACTTCATACCGCGTCAAGATAAAAAGCAACAGAGATAACAGCAGATATCAGCATTAAAAGATGAAGAACAGCCAACACGGCAATCTATTGGTAAGAAAAGAAAGAAAAGCTGTATAAGAGATGGTTAAAAGTATACTCTGCCAGTTCTGTCCGAAAAGAAAAATAACTTGCAGAAAAGAAAGATAGTGGTGCATCCAGCACTGTACATTTAAATGGTCAAATTCAAGGAACTGAAAATGATTAGTTTTCTCAAATATCAGAAGACAAAAAGTTAAAACTGGCTCTCAATCCATAATATTGTCACATTAAGCAAAGAACTGTCATTAAATCGAAATTACTATATCCGTGAGTAAGGACTTGCCAGAATAGTAACTGTTGTCAAGTTCTTGCTTGGTACATCTCGGCCTTGCCTTGTCGCCAAGTCCAGAAAAATAGCTTTGCCAGGGTAGTGATCTGTTGTCAAGTTCTTGCTTGCAGCGATTTTCCCAGTAGCATACAAATAAATGCCTACGCAACCAATGCCATCTGCTGCAAATAAAACGAGCTTTCATGGACAATTAGCACCTGATTCTCCTTCAGCAAGCTTCTCCAACTTAGCATCAACCAAACGCCTCTCGTTGACACCGTTCGCTTTGCCTAAAACCAGAACAGCCCACGATCATCATCCCATCAAACAACATCCAAATTATCGACTAGATCGCTCCAAAAGCCAGTGCACACACAACACACATCATAAAACTCGAAAATGCGCAATGAGCTATCTGACGATGCCCCCAATTCCAAACAGAGATGAAGTCCGATGCATCCGTATCAACGAGCCATGGATGTGTCGGATGCGACTGAATCTTCACCATCTTGTTGCCGCTTGGGCGAAATGTTCTCAGCCGCAGTATTTCAGATCGAAGATGAAGCTTTGAAAATGAGCCATTGACGAGTGGGCCTCCAGTTCCTTACTTTGTTCTTCTCCACAGAGGAGAAAAAGATGCAGAAGATCCATCTACCCACTTCACCATCTGAACAAAATCGAACCTTTATTGAATAATACCATATGAACTCGAATTGAACAACCAGTATAGAAACCCCTAACAAAAACATCAATCTCCGAAACGAGGAACACTCGGGACACTGCCGTACCATGCAGTTTGACGAGGGGAAAAAAAAACAAAACACTTATTTCATATTCGCGGCGGGACATCCAAATTCAAGAGCAACAACGTCGTTTGGATGCCTTCTAGATCGGACTGCGGCCTCCACTCCCGAGTTTCTCCGGCAAAGTCAGGAAAGCGGTCAACTTGAATTGCGGTCCTCCAACAGATTAACTTGTCCAGATCAAACCCATATCCAACCCCGGTGGCATTTGATCCAACCCATATCCAACCCCGGTGGCATTTGATCCACAACCCTCGAATTCGAAGGGTGCGGAGTGCAGTCCACTGCCAAACTTCCACCGCCGGCGGAAGATTTCTCCGACGACGAAGTCGAGAAATCGTCGCCACCACTCTCCTTCAAGAGAGCCGAAAGCCCTGGGCACGAAAAATTGAATCTTGTCACCAAAGAATGCGAGAATTGCCCGAACCGACCTGACTTGTGAATCATCCACTCATATATCATCGGCTGATGGGTCGCCGAAAGAGCAGAGCTTGCCGGCGGGGAGAAGACAACGACGACAAGGGATGATTCGCAAGTCAAGGTCGGTGCGGGCGATTCTCGAAGAGGAGATAGATTCAAATTTTCGAGAGTTCTAAAGATTGATGCCCAGCGCTTTCCGGCTACGGTGATCGCGACGGTTTCTTGACTTCGCCGGAGAACTCGGCCACCGGCGGCGGAAGTTCCGCAGTGGACTCCACCGAGTGCACTCCGATCTCGAGGGTTGCGGATCTAATGCCGCCGGAGGTGGAAGTTCGGGAGCGGTGTCCACATCCACGTCGTGGCCGCCGTCGACGTCGCCGGAGGAGCAGGGCTCGCTGGCGGGGAGAAGACAACGACCACAGTGAAGAAGATGTCTGATCTGCCGTGTCCATTAAGACAATGCGATCACGCTTGCCGGAAGAGGGGATGCAGCTTTTCTTGCACCAACTTCTGCCAAGCGACCGCTCAGATGCTAATTCTGGACAATTTGACCTGGTCAAATAGTGTCTCATCTTTGACCACTCTCGCTCTCTTTTCCTTTTGTCTCGCGCCAAGTCCTCTCGATAGCTTTTTTTTTTTTTTTTTGCTTTAAAAAACTAGAGCCGAGTACATTGCTCTTACCGCGAGTAGACGTGAACAGTTTCAAATTCCTTACCGATTCCGCTTAAATTTTGGAACTTACTTTCGAGTATAAATTCATCATTTTTTGAAATCTAGAACCTATATGTCGAAACTTAGAACCTAAAAGTTACTCAGTCACAACTTCCAGCCTCGATTCTAGGGTTCAATAGTTTTTTTTTTTTTTTTTGGTTAAACAAAACGAAAATGAATGTAATAATACTAAACAAGCTTGTCATTCGTCAAAGAGAATACAAAATGAACAAAACTATCAACAAAAGAAAATGAATTGTTGGCAAGGAATTTAACTAAAAAAAAAAAGTAGGGGTGAATGGTTCTAAATCTCGTACAATTCCATCTAAAACTTGGAACCCACTTGTTGGAACAAGTTTCTAATTTTTTTTTGAACTTGGAACCCACTTGTTGGAACAAGTTTCTCATTTTTTTGAAACTTGAAACCTACTTTGCATATCCTAGAATTTGAAACTTATCCCATTATAGGTTCCAAAGTCTACCTAGGTCCCACTTATATTATTATTGAACGATTATAATTCACTAATCATAACTTATATTTAAATACACAAAAATATAAACATTAATAAAGTAAAAATCTTAACCATAAAATGGAGATTCGACTAGTGCTTCCAGATTATACACATGGAATATTGGAAGATCACATGAAGACATGGATCAAGAAGAATATTAAAACTTGTTATAAGTTATCGATTATGTGTTTAAGTTCCTCCAACTAAGAACCCGTAACCTACTTATTGAAACAAGTTCCTCATTTTTTGAAATCCGGAACCTGCCATATATATCATGGAACTTGGAACCTACCGGTTCCTACCAGTCCAGTTCTTAGGTTCTAGATTCTACCTGGGAACCATGCTCATCTCTAGTCGTGGGTCAATAGATAAAAGTAAAATTTGATTTCGGAGGTCTTATCGAATATTATTCGTTTTGGTCATAGGCCACCGGCATATCTCAATATGAGTTCATCCTAATTCGAAATGGCATGATATTTCTTCACCTCGATGCTTCGTTAGTATATGTCAAAAGGGAAAAAAAAACCCATACATTATTGGGTTGCTAATCAAGGTGGATTCGTCTTTAGTCTCACCATGTTTTTTGTACATGCAATCATGTGAGGAATTGTGATGGGGGGGGGGAGGGGGGTGAAGAAGTTGCAGTCTGTTGTGGTTTGAAGGACAAGTCAAATCTATGATTTGATAAAAACTCAAACCAAATCAAACTATCTTACTCATTTGGACATAATTGTTTGGTTTCAAATCATGACAATTTTCTTTGCATATTTGTCAACACAAGCACTATTTACTATGGAAGTTATCTTTTCCCTCTAGATGTGGAGTTGATGAAAGTTTTTTAAGTATAGAACTGTGATTATGTATACTTGCTTAGTCTTAATTTTCCTGTATCCCATAGAATATTGATAAGTTGCTAACAAGAGAGGAGTAGAGGTCAAGTGGGTTTATTGGTGGAAGCTCACTCGAACACATAAAATGGACCAAAAGCTTATAGAATTTAGCATGCCTGAAAGGGTTAGCCTTAGGACTGACAGAACCATGTGTAAGTTGGAGGTGGCAAATTGGCAATGGGTTGTAAACCCACTTTTTCACTCATTCTTAATGGGCCGGGTGTGAATGGATTTCCTAAATTTTTTGCTATAAATTTAAATGGGTTAAGATAATGAAGTCCACCTGAATTGTCTAAAGGCCTGAAATAGATTCATTTTCTAATCCATTTGGCTAAATTGAGTAAAACTGGTCTCTTTTATTTGGTTCTAATCTAATTTTAGCCGAAAAATGTTGTGTGTATGCTTTTATGTGGTTAACAATTTTTTTTTTTTTTTGGAGGAGGGGAATGTATGTACAATCTGTGGTGGTAAGCTTAGAGATTGATTTGATTTTTTTTTTTTTTTTTTTGGGTTGAAAAACAATTCATTGCATCAATAAGCACTTTTGGAACACAATTGTTGAGCTTCTAAACACAAAATATTACAAAGGCTGTATTTGGCAATCTGGATAAAATTCAAGATAGAATAATAATCATATTTTGTATTCGATGCCTACTCAAGACAAGATATAATTGGATCTAAAGAGATTATAAACTGGATAAAATTATCTCATAGGGAGGTTGGACAAAGATGGATAGGATTTTTAAAATACATAATAGGAAATTATTCTCGAATACCAAATTTCTTAAATTAACAAAATTAAAATTATATTTTAATATAAATTATATTTGAATTTTTATAATTTATATTAAAATATAATAAATTCAAACAAAAAATAAAATTTTAGTTTTTTAAAATTTAATTTAATCTTATTTTTATTTATATATTCATATTTAATTCTATCTTATAAATAAATCAATAATAAATATAAATATAAATTTATATTTCTTATATATTTTAGGTATATTAGTACAGTTTTCTATTTAATAAAGTTTTATTATAGAATGATGGAAGGGGAAAAAGAATAAAAAAAGCAAATAAGAATAAATTAGGCAAGTTCATTTGTAAAATTTTTGGTTCATCTATACCAATATGCCGTTTATAATAACGTACAATGATATAATATAAATATATCTAACTTAATTATTGCAATTACCAAATAGTGAATATGATATAGCAAAATCCATCTTATCCTATTTAGTCATATCTTGATTAGAAATCTAGATGATCAAACTTAGCCAAAGGAGTTTGGGGATTAAGAAACCAGAGATTTGGGGATTAACTGGAAATTTCTGAGCTGGGCCATGCGTCGTTTGCAGTCATCTACTAAAGTCCGTAAATCCCAAACGGGTGGTTCATACCTAAAATAAGCTCCATGAGTGATAAGTTATCTGACTGAATTAACACCCTCAGATCAGTACTTCTCCACCGATCAGTTTGCTTCTACATGTGCTTCAGAGACTCCAACAGTGCTAGGGCTTCGACGACCATGGCAGAAGCAGCTCTCACCTCTTTTGCAAACCCATCAACAGGAGTTCCTTCAAAATCGCACCTCTTTTGGTTCATCGAGCACTTTTTCCTATGCCCATCTCGTCCCTTGCAACGATATAAAGGAAAACTGTTTTCATCGACATAAT
The DNA here is from genome assembly GCF_016545825.1 of Eucalyptus grandis. Taxonomy (NCBI): domain Eukaryota; kingdom Viridiplantae; phylum Streptophyta; class Magnoliopsida; order Myrtales; family Myrtaceae; genus Eucalyptus; species Eucalyptus grandis. Next base: position 40,416,091 of record NC_052619.1, read on the forward strand.
TGTTGCCATTGAATCACTGATGGGGCCATCTAGAACTTTGTTAGATCAATTCACAAGCACACGTCCCTCGTGCAATAAGAGATCTTGGTAATGCTTACCGATATTATTTGCATATATATATGCGCGCGCGTGTGAAATTATAGTGACATATACGACAAGATCTAGATTTTTTTTTTTTTTAAATATAGGTTTTTTATTTTGTTAGTGACCGGATAATGCAGTGTCAGACTCATTCCCTATTTCTTCAGATCTATATTCACATGAACATCTTCTTAATTATTATCAATGTCTCACATAAAGGGGAGTAGAAAAATAAGCTCTATTCAATTTAGACAACTTTCATGGATGGAGGATCTTTGAATTGCCGATTTCTGGAAGGAACCGCTTCATAATCCATCACCCTTTGCCTGATTGCAAGCTTCACGCCTCGTCCATGACCCAACCTGCAAGCTCGTACACGTAGGTGTTTTTATTAGTTGGTGCGGGGCTCATCCATGTCTCCAAGTCGTTCATGTGCCATGTGAAGTCCTAACCCATGACTGCCAGGCACCCGAGCTCCCTCACCAACTGGGTGAGCCGGTCCATGGAATTACCATTCTTTAGAGGCAACAAATTGGAGTAAAATTCATAAGAATTAGAGCTCGAGTTGGGTCGGGTATGGGTTGAGTTCGGGTCAAATTTAGTATGGATCGTTAAAATTATATAGCCAAAAAAAAAGAAAAAAAGAAAATCGGAATCAAATCGATTAATTTAGGTTGAATTATTTATGACCTAACCAAATCCACCCATGTGATGGATCTAGAAATAATCCTAACTAATAAGAACCCTAACAGGGGAAGGCCCTCAGACCTCCCTATTAGGGGTGACAAAATAGGTCAATGACCCATATTTTAACTCACATTTAATTGATAGGGTAGAGAATGGGTTAGTTAAAGTTTTAATATGGGTTTAAAATGAATTTATTGCAATAGAGCCCAATTGGAAAATGGGTTATAAATGAATATAGGATAGACCCATTTATAACCAATTAATAATTTAACTTAGACCTACTGCTTTCCAGTTTTCACTGAGCCCTAGCACATGACTAACGCCTTTGCTCTCGTTTGATGTCATTGCCCTCATCACCATGGTCTCGCTTGCTTGTCACCGTCCACCACCCCAACTGTACTGTGCTCACCTTCGTCTCTTCATTGAGGGATTTGACGAAGAGGGAATCAAAGGAGGGAAGGTGGGAAGGGAAGGAGGAGTAGGAGGTGAGGTAGCATTTGAAGGAAGGGAAGGGTTTAGGTTTTTGGGAAGAAGAGGTGGCATATGATCAAATTAAGGAGACGGAGACACATATCGAAAAGAAGGGAGAAGATTTGATAGTTCAAAATCCAAAATTCATATCTCGATATGTAAAATTGTCGGAAAAGTGAGCTTATCATTTTTAAGGTTGACATGAAGTACTTGATTTATTTTGGAGTTTACAATATGAAGGGAAAAAAGTAAGTCATTTAAAAAAAACTTGGTCAGTCATTATAAATTGAATAAATATATATTTTTTCCATTTATGAAAGTTTGAGTTCGCTTCTTCTATCGTGAAAGGATGAATCATCAAATAGATCAGCCTATAAAAGATATGATCGGTGCTAAATATCGTCATTAAAGTGATTTTACCTCAAATTTCTTTTCTTTTCAAGTCATTGGTGGGAATCAACCCCTATTCTTTTGAATGGAGTTATCCTCGAAATTTTTCCATCTTTGAGTAAAAACAAAAACAAAATAAAATAAAAGAATGAGAAAGTAGTATAAAGTTGCAATCTCCACAACCAGACAAATTGATAAAGAGAGAGAGAGAGAGAGAATCACGGAGTAAATAAATAAGGATATATAAGTTCCCAAAAAAAAATCTCTTTGAAGATTGAAATACAACTATTTAAGATGTGGAAATAGCTCCACCTACATCAATCTTCCATATTTATGACGTGGAAATAAGGGCATCATAGCCAACTATTATCTCAGCAATACGACCCCCCAACCCGCATTGCCCTCTCTGCTCCCCTGATCTAAGGTTGATCTCAAATTTGAGGTGTCGATCTGAACGGATCTTCAATTTATCTCTCGGTAGACCATAAGGAGGAATTGGTATGGAACCTAAATTTTATCTTATCATGTTTCATATAAAATTTGAGTTGAGAAGTACATGAATTTGGTTATTGAAGCATATTGTCAAGTAATATCACTAGCGCAAGCTTTTATATTTATTTTTTTCTTTTTGTGATGGATGTGTCATTTTTTTGTATATCCTTCTTTATTTCTAAGAAAATCATGGATCATATTGACAAATTATTAGATTAAGTTGAATCAATCAACAAAATATAATAGCAATCACATCCGAGTAATTTAAAAAAATCATACATACATGACCAGATGAACTAGTTAAAGCTCATAAGAATAAAAATATTAAAAAGGTCGATGATTAGTGATGATGGGTTTAAAGAACTTAAAGAAAATATTACAAAAGTTCATTTAAAGAATTGCAAAAAGAAAAAGAAAGAAATAAAGAAAGAGAGAGTGTGGCCATTATCCCCTTGCTACTGCAAAAGAAGGTACAGAAAATTTAAAAAGAAAGTTGCAAAGATAATGTAAAAGAAGCCAAGTCACCCCAAGATATCGGCTGATGTGATTTTCTTCAAAAGCACGATGCTGGGCTAAGAGAGAAGGGAGCTGATTTTTTGACCGGGCTCGTTTTGCGCGTCAGTTTTGGTCGTTCCTGCACATGGACAGCCAGGACAGGGGAATACAGATCCCGGAAACGATGGCATTTCATTCCCATTTCCAGATCCCTAAAACGATGGCATTTCGTTCCCATTTCCAGGTAATATGTGCTGCCAAGTAACCGGATCGTTCCTAGACTCATTCTCATACCCTTTTCCTAAGACTCCCGTCTACCAAACAAGGCCGAAGATCGCCTCAGGCTGCGCAGAGAGGGGGGAAAGAGAGAGAGAGAGAGAGAGAGAGAGGTTATGGGGTCTTAGGTTTTGATGTAACTAGACAAGGTGCAAGGATCTCTATCGTTTTGCAATATGTTATAACTTTCTATTTAGGACCTGTTCTCATGGTTGGATCTTCTGTACATGTAGCGTGTAGACAGCAAAGCATCACTTACATACAATAAGGAAAAAGAAAAACACAAACAACAACCCATAAAGCCGATTACTACGTGCACAGCATAATTATGCATCTCAACGTGCGCAAACAAACATAGATCAAGACAGCCTCATATTCCTCGTCACCTTCCCCTCTCCGCTTCCCCCCCATCCAAAGAAAAAAGCACTCCTCCTATCTCGTTGTCGCAGTTTTTTGTTGCGTTATTGATGGTATTAGCAGCGGTGGCAGACGACCGCCACCATGGAAGTTGTTTCCCCGACGACGGCCCCACGGAAAGTCATGGTGGTCGCAGATCCCACCCGTGAATCGGCTGCTGCGCTCCAATACACCTTGTCGCATGGGGTGGTTGAGCGCGACGAGCTGATCCTCCTCCACGTTGAAAACCCTAGTTCGTGGATGACCACACTCTCGACGCTGTTCAAGAGGCCGATCTATGTGGCCTCAGGAATAGCCAAATTGGCAGCAGCCGTAGGGCGTCCATGGATCAGAACGGAGGCAGCGAAGGAGGCGGAGGTGGGGGATTGGAGGTGGATTTTCTTGATGAAATGAAACATTTGTGCGAGGCGGCACAGCCGAATGTTCGGGTACAGACAGCAAGAGTAGAACTGGAAGGGGATAAGGATAAGGCTTCAGCTATTCTCTCACAATGCTCATCGCATGAGATCGACGTGCTCATCGTGGGGCAGCGCCGGAGTTTTTCCACAGCAATATTAGGGTAAGATCAATTGTCTCTCTTTTGGATGTTATTGTTAGGGTACTTTTGAGATTTAGCAGATACCAAGACGATTTTGCTGATGATAATGTGCAATTTGCTTGTGCTTATACCATCTTTACAATGTCATATTGAATTTGGTTAAGGGCATGCATTCCGATTTCTTTTACGCTCTTGTTGCATGTCAATTTAGACCCTTTCTATGGGGTCACTGACCCATTGGTCTCTCAAACCATGTTTTCAAACGCTGATACAATGTTATGGTAAACTATGAAGATCTTCGCATCAATATGTCCCTGTCATACGTTCAGTAATTGGAAAAGCTATCATCCACCAGTTGTTAAAGCATTATACTTTATTGTACTTTACCTCTTGAGTCTGTTGCATTATTACAATTTATTTGGAGAAATGATCATTACAGCTAGGGTTAAATTTGTTGTGATTTTCTGAGGTAGCAAGTGCAATGGATATTTAGTTGATATCGTAAATGTCAAGACTCAAAAAGAATTTAATCAGGGCAAATAACGCTTCCAGATTTAAGTAAACTACTCTGCCACAAATTGCAATCGGAGTTTGCTGTCCGAGTAACTATTTCTGTTTTGCATATAAGATGAACAACTTAAGCTCATGTACTTTTACAACACGGGTTATCAGAACCCTTTAATCCAGTAATCCCGACAGACGCACACAAACCGTTTAGCCATACATGGAAAGTTAATGCTTATATATGAATTATGTTCTATGCAAGAAGTCACAATCATAATGGAAAACAATGTGGGGCTCACACGTATCCAATTTCTTCAAGCTGCCAGTTCTTTTTGTGTTTGTCTTTCTCTTCATTTCTCTTGATGTGGACCCATTGGGTTATAAGAAATGCACATTCAGATTCATTTTCGAAGATTCTGGCTTATCAATAATTGCACAAATTTCATCTTATGTCCGCAAAACCACATGCTTTGCACGTTCAAATGCAAGCACAAGATATGTGGAGCTTGTCGCTAAAGATGTGATCAACCAGTGACGTCATTATTATGGTCCCTGCTGTTATTGCTTGTTCTGTTGCCCTTTGAAGCTCCTCTAATTCAAACAGATGTAGGAGACGTGGCGGGTCGATGATAGGCACTAGAATGACAGACCTGGCAGAGTATTTGATAGAGAACAGCAAGTGCACCTGTGTTGGGGTTCAAAAGAAGGGTCAAAATGGAGGTTACCTTCTCAACACCAAGACATACAGAAACTTCTGGCTATTGGCATGATGACAACCCGCCTGTGCTTTCGCGTTCACAAAGTGTCTCTTGCTTCAACCAAATGATCACATCCGAAGGCCTAAGAAGCCACAATTCAAGCCTTACACCCCAGATCTGCCTTGTGGCCCCTTGAGTTGAAAGTAAATCATTTCTTGGCATTTCAGTGGAGCTCAGAAATGTTAGAGCAATCTCCGAACAACTTCCTTGTAGTAGTGAAAACTGTGTGAAACTGTGTATTTCTCTACCTGATTCCACCACCTCATTACTTCTGTAAATACCAGAGACATGGCTGGCTCCTAGGGAACCAGTCTTTTAAATAAAGAAAACTGCAGATTTTCATTATCTTGATCTTACACTATCATGGAGGAAACACTACTAATCTCCTTCACAAGAAATAGAAAGAAAGTAATAAAAGTGACCATGGAGTGATATCATAGACACGGCCTTTGCTTTGAACAGAGACTAATTTCCTTTGCTTCTTCCATATCGGGGATTCTATTTTCAACAAATTGATAGCATAGGGTCACCAAATAAAAAACCAAAGTGCAAGGGTTCTTTTTTTTTTTTTTGGGTAAATCCAAGTGACATTGCTTCGAAATCACTTGTGATGCCCCCACGTCCCACATTACATTGGAGAAGACTTTTGAATTGATTCACGAGTTAGACTAAATCTCAAATAGTTATCCAACCTCATACCTTAGTGATAGTCATAGCGGATATCATTGCGTATACATGTAATGGTTGATTGATAACTTTAGATTTCGAGGACAACATGCTTTTAACTAAATCGTTAATAGGATATTCTATAACAAATTTTCTATAGTAATAGAATAAACTTGTAACTTGAGGGAGGAGATAAGTGTGGAAGTCACCGTAAGAATTATTGTGGCCCACATGATTTTATTAATTAATGGTTCAATAAATTTTAATGCTAAAATATATTGATTATGAGAAGTTATGATTAGGATGAAATGGTACAATCCTAGTTAAGAAGTTATAATTCTTCCGAATAGGTGCGACTCTTTTGGAAGTTAAAAAATGTTTTGATGGAAGACGCCTATTGATAGCATGTATAAATAAGAGTCTGGTCCTCTCTCCACCTATGATATGAGAAACTTACAATGTATTTTATCCTCTATTAGACAAAATACGTTAAGAAAAAAGTGGGTTAAGAGAGAAATCAGATTTCTTCATCTCTTTAGTTTTACATGACAAATATCTTCAAAGGGTATTGGGTATGTCTTCATCCCTCTTATCGTGAAAATCATGAAGATCGAAGATCTTGTGTTTTATATCTTTCGTATTATAGAATTACATTATTGCTTATAGTTGGTATCGGGCGTGGTTTAAGATATCAAGATTTTCATTTATTGAAATATTGTTTATGGATGAAGATTTATTGAACGACGATGGTCCATTTCATGTCATCTGATGTTGTTTAAATGATTCTGTCGGAGGAAATCCGAATGATGAAAGGTTTGATGGAAAATGGGGTGAAAAAACATAAGAAATCATTAAACAAAAGCCAAGGAAGAAGGCACGTGGAAGACATGCGCCCCACGAGCTCCCCATGCGCACTAAACGGTTAGGCGCGTGGAATCCACACACCACGCGCCCATGCATGTTGGAGGGCCTAGCGCGTGGGCACGACAATGAAGGCAAGTGGCATGCACGTGCCTACTCCCCCTCCCCCATATTATTACAGTTTTGCCCCTAGTGTGTTTACTTACGTTTTTTCACTTTGTTGTTTATTTACAATCCTGCCCCTATCTCCATTAGATAAATACGATTTTTCCCTTCTCGATGGTTATTTATATTTCTGCCCCTATCTACTGGATAATTATGATTCTCTCATGATTGATTATTTACCATTTTGCCCTGGATGTTAAATTTATGGTCTTGTCATTGGGTGTAATTTGGAGAATGTGCTTTATGATATTAATAGTTCAAATAAGAATGGTTTGTTAGTCACCAAAGTGGCCAAACTTTTAACATGCTTTTAATTTTTGATATTGTATATTATTTTATTCAATTACCCTTGATTAATTGATGCTATGATTGAAATTGATATGTTAATATCCTTATTGATGTCGTGGGTATATTGAATTTCATTTACTATAAGAACTTAGGGATTAACCCAAAGGTTAATTAATTTCTTATAATTCATGGACATAATAGTTGGTAAATAATATTTCTTGTTAAATTTGTTTGTGTATGCAAAGATAACAAACAAAATTTTAATGAGATATATTTATTATTGCTAAATTAAAGTTATTAGCATCATTATTATTTAATGTTTGGTTGTATATCGTAGGATCACCCAAAGGAAAACTATGATGTACATGTATTGTTTAATTTGAATTTGATTATCTGATATTTTTAAAGCATTAAAATATGAGTATTTTCTTGCATATTTGCTATATATGTACTTGTTTCACTTTATTTGCACGTTTAGTCTATTCTTTTGTTTAATGGAACAAATTTCTCTGATTAAAGTGAATAAGGTCAATTTCACTTAGGTGTCTTAGACCTTGATTTAGGACTCCAAATTGAAAAACTAACTATTATTACTTATGAGAGTAATGATGGTGAAAAGTTTTCCATAAAGCCCAAGAAAGATAGAACAAGCTAAGCTTAATATTCATGCAAATGACAATTACAAACAACTTAAAGACTATTCTTCCTAAAATTGACAGTGTTAAGGAATTTATGAAATTTGTAAAAAAAATATTCTTAGATTGTTGATAAGTTACTTATTGGTATATTAGTGAGCACTTTGACCACCATAAAGTATGATGATTCACGTACCATACATGAGCATGTTCTTGAGATAACAAGCTTAGCAACAAAGTTAAGGACTTTGAGAATGAATGTAAATGAGTACTTTTTAGTACAGTTCATACTAAATTCCTTGCCTCTTGAACAATATGGACTATTTCAAAGGAATTAAAGTACTATAAAGGATAAGTGGAATGTAAATGAATTGGCAAGTATACTTGTTCAAGAGAAAACAAACATAAAAAATCAAAAGCCTCATTCCATTCATCTCCTGAGTCATCAAGAAACTGAAAAGAATTCCAAAATGGAAAGTGGAAAGAGCAAGAAGAAAGAATTACACATCCTAAATGAATATTCTAAGACTTTTAAATCCACAATAAGGAACACAATCTTATTAATTGTCACTTTCATTATAAAATTGGACACTTGAAGAAAGATTTGAAGCATAAAGTTTGGTTTGAAAAGAAAGATGAGCCTTGTGCTTTAGTATATTTTGAATCAACTTTTACTCGTAATAACTAAAACAACAAATCAGCCTAACCGGTTGAATTGACCTCGACAAAATTCATAAAGCAATTAAGGTGTTCAAGCTTTAGGACACTTTACATATCTCATTATATTTACCGAATATCTTATTAATGTTGAAGCACTAAAGTTGCACATAATGCTATAATTAAGCTATACCACATATTATTTAGGTAATATTAAGTTATTTATGGAATCACAGACATGTTGGTCTAAAAATGATAATGGGTTAAATTATCTTTTAGAGTGATCCGCATCTTAATCACTCACTTGTTTAGGTCGGTGTCCCAAAATCAAAGGGTTGGTTGAGTTTATAAGATTGATTTATGTTACATTAAACTCAAAAGTGCACTGCCAATTTTTAACTTAAATCTTTTGAAGACAAAATTTATTGAATGCCTAATGGAAATCCTAAAGTTACATAAATTTGTTAGATAACTAACAAGGATTTATTATATAATAAAGAAATCAAGAAGGAGGAGATAATCGTCAGGTTGCTAAACCGAATACTACTCGCATTAGAGTTGTATTCCTAGTTAGAATTGCTTAATCCGAAAATTACATACAAGAGATATGTGATAGTTTCGCCCATTTGGTCACCGGAGGATTTTTTTTGACCTTTAACAATCAATTGTATAGCACATTTGTAAATTATACCTCGGAGAAGAATTTCAAGTATTTTGAATCATATTTTATTTAAGTTCTTCATAATACTTTGTGGATTGATTTTAATGTCATCACTCATGTGTCACGGGCCGATTGATCTAGCGCTCCATAACCCGTGCGGCCTTAGGATTTCTCCCAAGCAGCCTTACTCACACTTGACTCATAAGGATATTTCACTTGTGAATGAGTTGATATAATGAGAGGGATATGACTCATATATATACAAATATAGGACAAATCATATCCTTTGGATCTCTCCTCGATCATATAGTAGATATCATATCTCCCCAGCTACTAATTACCCATTTTATTATGTGTTCGTACATTTATCATATTACCTGCCCCTAGAGTATTCTAGAATACTCGAAAAACCTTAGGACTTAAGGATACCAATTGAGGGTCGCTTGTTTCAGGATTGGTCATGGTCGTCATACCAAAACCTCTTGGATCGTCCCTTTCTTCAAGCCATAACACATGTGAAATACAATGTAAAGATTTATTACGATCCAAATCATAAAAAGCCAAGTGAAAGTTATATGATTACAAGGAAAAAAAAAAAACTCTAGTTGAAAGCATTGGCACTTATCATTTGATTTTAGATAATGTACATTATTTAGATTTGTTCCAGAATTCTTTATGTACCTATATTTTCCCAAAGTTAGCTTCTTTGCCAAAACTTGATGTAACGGAATTTTCTTATAAGTTTGGTTTAAAATCTTTCAATTTATTTAAGAATGACTATCTTATTAGAAGTAAAACTTTATGTGATGGTTTCTACAAGTTTAAACTCAATAATACTTTTGTTAAAACCTTAATGATCTTACATCATCATGTAGGCACTAAATGAGATTTAGTGGATGCGATTCTGCTTACTTGTGGCATAAGCGTTTAAGTCATATACCAAGGAAAGAATGCAAAAATTAGTGAAGAATGAAATTATTTCGAACTTGGATTTTACTGATTTTGGAGTGGTTATTGATTGTATTTTATGTAAAGAAACAAAACACACTAAGAGTGGTACCACAAGAAATATAGAATTTCTTGAAATTATACACATTGATATATATGATCCTTTTGATATTTTATCTGTTGGTGGAAAAAGTTATTTAATCACATTTATGAATGATTTTTCACATTATGGTTACATTTATCTATTGCATGATAAATCTCGATCCGTGAATGCACTTGAGATGTATATTAAAGAAATTATGAGACAAATAGATAAAAATGTGAAAATTATAAAGTCAAATAGAGGTAGTGAATATTATAGAAAGTCGATGAATAGAGATGATGTCTAAGTTCATTTGCTAAATTCCTTGAAAGAGATGGCATTTGTGCTCAATATGTGATGTTGGATACACTTTGCAATAAAATAGTGTAGTGAAAAGTGTAATCGTACTTTAATAGAAATAGGTATGAGTATAATAAGTTATTCATCTTTACCATTATCTTTGCGGATGTATACATTAAATATTTCTATGTATTTATTAAAAATGATTCCTAAAAGGTAGTTTTAAAGATTCCCTTTGAACTCAGTGGATAGAATGAAATCTAGTACAATTGTATCTTTGGGGTTGTACAATAGAAGTAAGATTTACAATCCACATAAAAAATGGATTTAAGAACGACTAGTGGTTATTACATTGGTTATGCAGAGAATCAAAATGTGGCACCCCAAAACGACCCCGATTCGTTAGGGTCACCACAGTTACATTCCCCGTAGCATACTACTTTGAGACCAAGAAATTTTAACATAACTTATAATATTTGGGGGTTTTCATTTGTTTTCTTTAGGTCCTAGCGCAAATAATACGGCGGAAGCATAATTCGACTACCCTTCATCAAAATATAAAGTGATGCACACCATACTAAAACTTTCATAATTTAGGCCGAACACTTTTATTTATATAAGGGATGGACTGTGATAGTTGGTACAACAAAACACCGAGGTCTTTTTGTGCCCTGGCGATTACAAAAGAAAACCAAACTTCTATCCTTGGATATCATCTGCATCCATCCATCACCCATGTGTCGGCGTCCCAAAATGCATCTCTTGCTACCTCGACTCTAGGTCATATCCAGTCAGGTCTGTTGGCCTAAGTGGTGGTGGCAGCACCCTT